>NC_087215.1:52020175-52031779 GCF_015104395.2 Macrobrachium nipponense | reverse complement strand
CCTTTGCTTTTCAGACTCCTACAGTTCTTCATATATAAAATCTATTAATTTCAAATACATACACAATACATCTGTATATATTTTATATACATACATATATATATATATATATATATATATATATATAACTTATAGATATAGATATAGATATAGATATATATATATATATATATATATTATTATATATATATATATATATATATATATGTATGTGTTTGTGTGTGTATACACACATCCTAAACTCTCCATCTGCATCCTCGCTCCCTCTTCTCACATTTATGCAGATGTAAGTGCAAGATACCATCCCTACCATTTTTTATTCAATCCATTTTGTCGTTACTTGTAGCAAAGACCCAGTCCGAGTCCTGCCTTGAATTAATTTCCCTTCCTTTTTTTAATTTTTACAACTTCTTCCCATCCCAGTCTTCCTTCTCTTCCTCCGCATTCGTCGCTCTCTCTCTCTCTCTCTCTCTCTCTCTCTCTCTCTCTCTCTCTCTCTCTCTCTCTCTCTCTCTGCGCCTCTCCTTTATTTTTTTTTCATTGTGTCCCCTTGCATCTTCTCTTCTTCTGCGACACCTAATCGAATTACGGTTTTCAATCACAGTCGTAAAATGTGCCGCAGTCTTTCGGGCAATGATTGAATTAAAGAACTGTTCAGTAATTCGTCTCTGGGATTTTTTTTTCTTCTAAGGAAGACTCACTTTAAAATAAAATTAAAAAAGTCTGTTTAAGGACCTTACGTGCGCTTTTTGTTTTCGTCAGGAAAAAGTTTTAGCCCCTTACCCCCTTTCCCATTCCTTACGCGTAATTTTCTGTTTCGAAATGGAACCTTTTTCCTTTCCCTCGGTAATTGCTCATTATACCTTTTTGTCTTATTTGATTCACATCGTAATTGGAAATTTTCATGTTATTTCTGTTTTAGTTGTTGTTGCTGATTGCTTTCGATGCATACCTCTAATTGTCCATTTTTTTTCGTACAAATTGACATGTTTAATAATTTTGAAAAGTACTATATAAATGTATTATTTGATTGTCAATGTCCATATTTAATCTTGAATTGAAAGACATTGTTTCTTTATCTGATGACCAGCTTCTATATATATTTTTATTTAACGAAGAAGTTTTAGGCGAATAAATCAAATAGAGTCCGACGGAATAGGAACCTTCAAGTCCAAATCTGTTAACACCCAGTGGAAACCAAGGTATAAAGTTTCAATTAGAAAAAAATATAACATAAGGCCTAATAATCATCGTGTGCTCCCTTTGCTGTATTAGCCATTATTATTTTTAATTTTCGTATACATTAAATTTCATATAATTCTGAAATCATCCATTATGCGAAGGTATTTGTATTGCAAATAACAATCATTTGAAACGGCAGTTTTAATACATAATGCACTATGTTCGATTCTCTGCCATTCCATTGAGGAGTGAGAGATGTGTATTTCTGGTGATAGAAGTTCACTCTCGACATGGTTCGGAAGTCACGGTAAAGCGTTGTCCCTTTGCTGAATAACCACTGGTTCTATGCAACGTAGAAACACCATAACAAACAAACAAACATAATGCGTTATCGGTACGTTTCGACTTATTTTACGTCTTGAAGTTTGCAGTAACAAATATGCAATAAGTTCTCAAATGACCACCTTCTTAATTAAAATAACTTAGGGTACCATTCTTACATTTGTTCATTGATTCAGTGGTTGAATGACGTTTGTAAAATGCCCGGCAGTCAATGGGTTTGTTTCGTCAAACTTAGCACGAGATCCAAGTTAGGAGGATTTTAAAAATAGTTGCATTTCCTGAAGTCTTCGTAAGTTCAGTTTACAATTAAGGTACGAACATTTATAACTACGGGATTTTATCTGTCTCTCTCTCTCTCTCTCTCTCTCTCTCTCTCTCTCTCTCTCTCTCTCTCTCTCTCTCGTATTAGTACAGAATATGGGGCAGTAAACCCTTTGCTCTTGTTTATTTGATTCTGGCGACTTTCACACCATACGCTGTTACCATATGTCAGTTTCCCCTTTTGGAAGGGGTGGAGTCAAAATACCTTTCTGACGCCACCGGGCTTTAGTGAGAAGGTTGCTGCCTAATGACTTAACAGACCCGGGATCGAAGCACGGACTTGCTAATGCGAACCATCGTCCAAAGTGTGTCTGTGTGTATATGTATAATAGTTGAATATATTAAATATATATATATATATATATATACTATAATATATATATCAATTTAAATCTTTAATATATATCTGCTTTATTGATTCTGTAAAAGAAAGTTATCTTAAAACAATAACACGAAGAATTTATGGTAACCAATTTCGACATGTACTGAAGAGAATTCCGACCGCAATGATACTAAACCGAAGGATATCAGATACAGGAGGAATGCATACACTTAGAATAACGTATGTTATTTCGTTGATACTTCTGGTGCAGTAATGTACACACACATATTTTTTATATATTATTATAAAAATATATATATATATATATATTATATATATAGTTATATAATATATATATAATAATAATTATATATATATATATATATATTATACATATATATTATATATATATTTGTATATATACATGTATTAATTTGTATATATATGCATATAGTGTGTGTATGATCAAATAGGGTTACGAAAAAGATAGGATGCATGTTTTAATGTTTATTTACAGCCAAAGTTTCGAAACATGTCTACATCCATTTAATGACAGCCTGTACTATATGGTTGATTCAAGGCCAATACAGTGTACTACTATTATTGGCCTTGGGTTGATTCTACGATGAGACTCGATTCGAACGATCAGTATTCTCTTGGTGGACGGGATATAAGTTGATAATACACCTCGGGTGAATATATTTATAGACGGCTGTAAATATAAGGTTGGATATAGTATATGTGAATGAAAAAAAATGATCCAGTTGTCTTTGAATTCTCAAGAACTAGTTTATGATTAAGAATATGTATATATTTATATATATATATATATATTATATATATATATATGTATATATATATGTATATATATATATAAATATATATATATATATATATATATATATATATAGATATATACACATTAGATCCTTAAGTGAAAATGAAAGGAGGTGGTACCAAGACTTTCAACTTTTATTTCAGTCATCTTCAGGTACTAAAGATGCCACATTAATTCTTTAGTAACATGAATGAATGATGGTGGTCTTTTTAAGATAGAAGAATTGTTGAAAAGCTTTATTCTAGATGATTTAAAAGTTAAACGAGTTGTTAGATATTTTACAAACAGTTAGTTTTGTATTGCGATTTGTAGTAACTGCATATTTCCGCTAAGTACGGTTTTTTATTTTGAACAGTGTTTATTTGCATACTTAAGTAGGTTTGTGTTGGACTTGTTTTATTGTTATTTGTGACCTCATATTGCTTTATTGTGTAAGTTGTTCTCTTAAAATTGTTTAGTACCCTGAAGATGACTTTGGAATAAAAGTTAAAAGTCTTGATACCTCCTTTCATTTTCACGTGAGGATCTCTTAATATATTTCACAACCCGACCATTGTGGAATTGCAAGATATATATATAGTATATAATTATATATATATATATAGATATATATATATATTTATACATATATATGTGTCTATATATATATATTTATATATATATATATATATATATATACTATATAAATATATATAGAAAACTGCTAATCTCTCACCTTAAACATGTGCTTACCAAGGACATCCAGCCTATCTAATGCGTCTTTCTCTCCCTTTCGGGACTCATTTCTACCTCCATGTCATCCTTTGACAGAGAAAATTGGCTCTCTTAAATATTTAGATTAGGTCAGCCTCTTCCCTCCTTAAATATGCTCTCAGTCTTTGAGCTTTCCCTCTTCTACGTATTCGAGAGCACTTGTCACATTAGCCTTAGTCATTATCTCTTTAATTCTTGGTCCTTCCCTCAAGCTAGTGCACAAGATCCACGTCAGCATCCTTCATGTCTGTCCTGTCGAGGAACCTTTCTCTTCCGCCCTCCACGAGTCAGTAGCCTCAGGCAAGAATGGCCTTATGACTGCTGTGTCAGCGACCTCTTTTGGCCCTCTGTTATGCGCCTCATGTCGGTCGTATCTTCGTTTTGACCAGTAAGATTCCACTGTATTATCTACGTTTATGCTTACTTATGATTGACTTCCTGGATTGCCTATTGATCATGCTGTTGTCTGGGTGGCTGAAATAATCAGATCATATGCTCAGAGTAACTTTCATGTTTTATTCAGACTTACATCAGATAACGTTGAAAAAGTAAATGTCCGTTTTATATATATATATATATATATATATATATATATATGATATATGTGTGTGTGTGTGTTTTGGGTGTGTGGTTTTTGTGTGTTGTGTGTTGTGTGTGTGTGTGTACTATTTATGTATGTATTTATACACACACATATATATAGTACGCACACGCAAAACAATATGCTATAAATGTCGTTTACTATGAAATTCTCTAAAACCTCGGAATAAATATTGAGGGAGAATTCATAAGTGATGAAGTGATCCGTCAAGGTGGACTCAAACCATCGAATGGTTGGGGAACGACGACTTTTCAGTAACGCTACAACTTGGCTCTTTCCATGTTTCTAGTTCACCTGTTGACAGATCGTTTATCAGTTACGAATTCCAATTCTGAATTTATTCTGAGGTTGTGTTAATTTGTTTTGAAACAACATTTAGAGCTTTATGTTTGTAAATGTCAATAAATGTCATGGTGCTTCTGGTAAAAATGTGTATATATGTATATTTTCACAAGTCAGGCCGAGGTATAAGGTTTTATTTTTGGAAAATCTGGGGGAACTGGCTCTATTTTAAAAATTCCTTTTTGTTGTTTGTATGGTGTTTTTACGTTGCATAGAACCAGTGGTTATTCAGCAACGGGACCAACTGCTTTCAAAAAAGGATTGAAGGTAAATGTATTAAGTCCACTTACAAGTATAATTTACTAAGCTAATCAGAAGAATAAAAATCACAGGGGCTCTCACTGGCTCCGTGGGACTGAATCACTACAGAACATTATGTATACAATATCAAGATTAAATGTGCCACTTGGCTGCAAGCGAAACGCAAAATCTAGTGAGTAAATATGGTGTATGAACAACGACCGAATTTTTAATCATAAAACATGGAAGGTGGAGCACTGTAAGGAAGGATTGCTCCCACTGAGATCTCAGGAATTTTGCCCGAAGTATGGCACTGGCAGTAAATGTTGAGTGGCACAGTTGAACTACAGAAGGCGGCACGCAACGCGGAAAGCTAGCCGAATCTGCAAAGCAGGTAATGTTGTAACACACAGGATAACAACGGAAAAGCTTCGTAATAGATCAGTGCTTAAATGAAAATATGCAAAAAATATAAGATGTATCAAGTATTGAATAAAATGCTAACTTACGAAATTACTGTAAGCATGACCAACACAGATCTAAGAACACTTCCACAATTAATTTACAAATATCATAGGAGGCTCTGAAGGAGACGGGATAATAAATTAGATCATGGGAATAGGAGAACAGTTGGAACAAGGATTGAATGCAAGGAATAGTAGGTGAAAGCCGACAAATCAATTACCTTTGTCCGTGGACGAGACGTGTAGATGTCAGGTCATTGGTGGAAGGACTTCGTCGCTTGCAGTTCTTCACCAGGGTACAAAATGGAAGAGCACTTCACGTCAGGCAGCGCTCAGGTACTTCAAAGGTGACGGCTTCCAAGTGGTATGTCGGGGTCGGACGTCAAGACAGAGTCCAGATTCCAGATGGTACAGTAGAAGTAGGAGCTAGCCTTAGATCTTCACCAAGACTTCAGTATGATATCGTGTCATAGGGCGAACTGTTGCGTTAACTGGCTAGGGGGAAATATTATTTGATAGGCTACACATATACTCAGTTCTTGTGTCGCCGGAAGTGTATTATTCTGACATCTGTCGAAATAGGGCAACATCTCTTGGTCCTTTGGTCTCCGTTGCTAATCCTGGCAGGTACCTGAAAAGGTCATTGAGACTGGCAGAGAAGGGTATGGTGGAGAAAGTACAAAGAGTTGCTACTTAAGTTTGAGAAGGTTCGGCTCAGTGGCATAGCTGTCGGTGTGAAGCACTGCAAAAACCAGCATATGTGTGCCAGGTCAGGTCATGGAGACCACATGTGTGAGGGTGTGAGGTCTAACAAATTTTAGGGCCTGATCGCTTCAAATGACTTCTGAAATTTGACTGGGGAATTCACTCAGTAGCAGCAAGGTGGCATACATAGTCCCAGATGTCTGCTACCTTTCTTGAAACTGTAAGTCGTTATTGGCTCAAGGCCAGTGTTTTAATTGGGGCTGGGACTGTGGTGGCCATGACGATGGTATGACGGTCAATAAATCAAAACCGACAGGACATTAAAGTGTCATTTTTTGCAGATGGCTGATGACACGTCCATGTTTTTCATCTTCGAGGCGTCGTTAAGGCAATAGGGAACAAAGGAAATAAACAATGAGTCAGAATCTGTCAAAATTCACAACAACACTTTATGCTTGTACTCTTATGTTTTCCATAATCGATTCCTCCATTTCTCCCATGTTTCTTTCAATTTCCCTCATGTTTCGCAATAGAAAAAGTAAATAAAACAAATGTCAGAAGGACGCTTGTCACAATATATATATAGTACATGTGTGTGTGTATAAATGAGTGGTAGATGCAACTCTTTATCGTTGTCATTAAAATAGAGTATGTTTATTCGTTTGGCTCGGAAGCTCTTATCACATAATTTCCTTGTTTTGAATTATTCCCCAGATGCTCTCCGTTGATTTCGGTGTTAAACGGCACTTGTTTCTTAGCATTTGTTATTAAAAAAAAAGTTAAGCATGTGTAAATGTATATAGGTATACTTATGTGTATGAATTTTTATCACATCACCGTGATTCATATACATGCATTAAGCTACAAAAGTCATTCATATCCAATTCGCTCTACTTCGGAATTATATATTTTCATATATGATAACCGAAGGGAAATTTTTTTGTTGATAATAATTTCGTCTTCTCATGTAATCTAACCAGCGCACAGAGGATAAATCAGGACTTCATGATATTACCGACTCGGCCAACAAGTGAGGTTGGTCGAGTTTGCAATGGCACTGAAGTCCTGATTTCTCCTGTGTGCGCTGGTTCGAATCCACGAGAGGACGAAATTATTGTCAACTAAAAAATTCCCCTTCGGTCAACATATATGAAAATATATTAATTCTGAGGTAGAGCGAATTGGATATTAAAGGTCATTTGTAGCCTAATGCATTTATGTATATATTCATACGAATTTAATGTAGCGTTAATATGTATGACTCTCCTACTTGGCAAGCCAAAACTTATTAAAGGCAACAGCAAGCCTATTTCAAAACAAAGTCGAACATCTGGTAGCAAACCAAAATCATGCTGTCACGTAATGGCGCGAACTGCAACGATTTCTTTCCGAAACACAATATTTTATTCCTCGGGATTCTCATTCACGTCATCTTTACGTCACGCTCCTCGAGGAGTAATGTGATTTTTCACTTCCTATGGCGCCAACAATTGCAACATTCAAAAACTATTTTGCCTTGATTTACTCGCCCGCCCAGAATTTTTCCAAATCATTTCGCTGCACCGCCCGAAAAGTTCCACTTGTTGAATACTTCTGGCGGAATTTTCCCTTTCATTGTTCCGGCCTTTTGGGGGAGGATGTGGGTTTTATATATATATATATATATATATATATATATATATATATATATATATATATATATATATATATATATAAAATAAGTATATTTCCAAAATTCAGAAGACATCACTAACAAGGGGTGTTACCAGTGAAATATCAAAGCAGCATCTACTACCACATTTACAGTTTTAACTGTTAGATTGTGTATGAGCCCCATGTGCGGTAAAACTTCCACAACATTAGCCGCCGCCTTCGCCTGCACAGAAGATTCAGAAGTAACATCAAGCACGCATATAAATACCTCCTTTACCATTCACGCCTACCTTGCTCATATTCTAGGGTTCATGAATATTAAGACCTTTATTTTTCGAGACCTGTTTCACACCAACCACCCTACTTTCTACTGGTCTTCTTGTCCTGCTTCCCTCTAAGCCTTCTTAATTACATACATTCACAACGTGCCCATTCCTTCCACATGGCCGAATCATCTAGAAATGCTCGTGTCGATTATTTCACTCCACTAACCTTCTTACTACTTCTTAGCTCCATGTTGCTCACCCTGTTAATTCTTTTTCCGCCCACGATATCGCGCAAACATTTCATCTCAAGAGCTTCATACAGTTTTCTTTCACGTGGAGTCACCATGTATACTTTCATAATGGCTAATTGGCTCAACAGTCTCATCATATGTTCCAACCTTGGTTTCCATAGACAATTCAAGTTTCTTCGTAGTCTTTTGCACTCACCCCACAACATTTCTTGTTTGCTTATTGTGACTCAGCTCTTCTCTATCCTACCTATATTACCCTTTGTATTTATTCCCGTAAACGTATTTGTATCAGTCGCTTCCATTCTTCCAACATTCATGTTAAGATTAATTTCTCAGTCTTCTTGTTTTCTGGTTTTTCTCATAACTATACTCAAATTCATATATACTATTAACTTTATCAAATTTTCAAATTCTGTCAATAACTTTTGCGGTTTCTCGTCACTATTTCAAACCAGCAATGTTTCATCTCCAAACGTAACCATGCAACACCCCATTCAAAATTATTTTTTCTTATTGTGCAACTTTGTACGTATATACTCGGTTCTTTCTCTCTCTTTCGGAGCTCTCACATCACTCTCTTGATCGATATTTTGACTGAAAAGTAAGATAGATTATAAAAAGCCTGATAGCGGAAGAAAAGTGGGTGTTTTACAAATAAGAGGTTGTTCGGATAGAATAGTTTTGATATAGACAGTTATGGGAATAGTTTAAAAGAAAAGGAGTCAAGGTGTATGTGGCATATATGGCTAAGAAGGAAACCTTGAGGGTGTTGAGAATGTATGGCAGAGAAAAGAAGTTGCCTAGAGTGATTAAAGATTGTACAAAGCTAGAGAAGCATGTGTCAGAGTATGGGCACAACTGAGTGTATTATTCATTGTATGCCTCAACTAATGTATGTTTTGAATTTTAGCGTCTCCATTTTCAGTTAAATAACCCTATTCTCGCTTCCTTAATATCTACCTCATATACAGTGAACGGAAACGACTACATATAAAACAATTTTCAGGCTCCACTTAAGAGTCTGTCATTCCCTGAGAGCCACGTCATAACTTGCACATTTCAGGAGTGATGATGAAGTACCCAAGATGATCTCCTCGCCCTCCATTCTTCTAAACCATGTTAAAAAAAAATCTGTCGAGGAAAAAGGCGTAAAAATTGTTGTCACTGAGGCCATTGTTTCCGTGTTGTAGGTTATTCCGAAGGTCGGGGTGGATCCTTGACTGGGGAAACGGTGTTTATTCGTGATGATATTTTCTTTCTTTCCTCACTTACTACGGTGGAAGAAGTTGTAAAGTCAGTATTACAGTGAGTACTCAACTACAGTGCAAAACATTGCTATGAAGATTGCGGGATTGCTATGGTTTGAAAAATGGTTTTGTTGGTTTCATTTGTAGGCTTGTGTTATTATGTAATAATAATAATAACAATAATAATAATAATTACTACTACTACGACCTCTTCAACTTTTTTTTAGAAACTACCAGTTGCAGTGATTATTCTAATGACTACATTTTCGTGTTTTTGTTTTTTTTTTTCTGTGATGATGAGTGTGGTATCTTGTATTGTAATATGAATGCTAAGAAAATTTCCTTCAAGACGCACACACTTCATATATGATATATACTACCTATATCTATATATATATAGATATATAATATTATATAGTATATATATATATTATATATGTATTGTTAGTAGTATGTATGTATGATAGTATGTATGTATAGTATATATATAATCTATACACATACTTACATGGATTCACACAGACACACACACCCACTATATATATATAATATATATATATATATATACATATGTATAATATATACATATATATATATATACATATGTGTGTATATATATATATGTATTTATAGTATATGTATATATATATATATATATATATATATATATATATATATATATATATATTTCAGCCTAAAAAGCAATAAAAACGATTGCCCACTTGACTACGATGGAGAGGATGGCTCTTTTCAGCTCGAATAGATATATCTGATAACGACAGGTATATGTGTGTACATTGTCAGGTCGTCAAGGTGACCTTGTCGTGATTATAGGATCACGGGTTCGTTTCCCACTACTGGACATCATGATTTCTTCATATTTCTTTGCAGTTGTGTCTCAAGGCTTTGTAGTGACAAGCAGCGCATCTTAAACAAAAAAAAGACAGAGAAGTTAAGAGGGCATTGTGGCTATTACAATTATATATATATATAATATATATATTATATATATATATATATATATATATATGTAATTTATATGTATGTATGTATGTATGTATGTATGTATGTATGTATTTTATATATATTATTAATACGGATAAAAGGTACAAAATTTTAAATGGAAAGTCTCTCTCCATCTGTACGTCGGGCCATATAGTCTAACTGCACTTCCATTACTCAATATCATTACTGACGTAGTACGACCTGAAATATAAATTGTTCCTGGACTTCGAATCTGACACTAGTTGAATTACATGGCCATTCTCCTGTTTCCCTGACATAGCAATACAGTCTCTATCGATTTCATACACACGTGCACATACAATAGCAGCAGCCATACTATAACCTTCGAAAAAAAAAGTGCAAGAGCGTATACGTCTGTGTTTGTTTGCTTACATTCTTAAGGTCGCTTCTATTGTAATTTATCACCTATGGCAGGTTTAACGCTATATTAGACAAAAGTAAACTGTGCCTGTGTGTTGGAGGTAGTACCGAGCGGCCTAGGAATGTTTAGAAGTTCCTGGAGCATTTTCAGTGTCCAAATGATGGAAACAAATATCGTTTGCCAATACTTATTTGCTATTGAAGATCAGTTTTGTGTCGGGAGCGTAAGAGCGTTCTTCATCGCTTCATAATATTTATATCAGTTGCATTTCCTTTTCCTCTTCGATTTTCGATATGCGCCTGCAATTGACCATCGTTATCATTTTTTTTTCGTTATTTCCAAGTGGTCACTATTACACTCGTTTAATTTTTTCTTCATTAAGGGGAAAAAGTTCTGGGCAATTGTCCAATTTTAATTTCTCTCTTTATTATATTTCGAATATTAACAGTACTCTCGCCTGGGCAATGAACCATTATGCAAAATGACTTCATTTATTCATATTAGATTTTGTCAGCGAGGCGAACAGCTACTGCGCTCATTAAAAATGTATTGCATTTTTATTGCCAAGCGTTCATTTGTACATGGATACGTCGCTTTAAGAAATTGACCAACCGTAAAAAGTGCAATGAATATTCCAGTTCTGAGAACAGAGCTGCAATGAGTCTTTTTACGGGGAAGCAGAGGGCCGTT
>NC_087215.1:52002675-52015175 GCF_015104395.2 Macrobrachium nipponense | reverse complement strand
TGATATACAGGTATGTATGTGTTTGTTTGTGTGTATATATGTTTGTACGTATGCGTGTTTGTGTAAAGAATGTATGATTTGAAAATGTCAAATGGAAAGAACTGAAGAATGCCTAAATGGAATTGGATAGACGGAATGAAAAAGGTATATGAAAGTAAGTGGTTCACAATATGTAGGGCGTTTAACATGAAGCGTTGAAGTTTTTTTACGGCGGGAGTTCATCCACAGTATATTAGTTAATATATGAATGTGATACTGGTCATTGTTTTTTTTTCCGACGAGACCTTTGATGTTAGGGGGAGTCTAAATAAATAGATAATTATATACGTGTAAGTATATGTACTCTATACTATATGTATATTGCACATATACATAAGTATATGCATAGACATAAGATAAAAGTAAAATAGAAAAAACAAACAAAAGCCAAAGTAAAACAAAGGCAAGAAGTTTCGTCAGTGCATCTCTGAACTCATTAGGGGACGCGAAAGTGTCTTCATTACAGTCTCCGGACGGCTGACTCGGGCCCCCCCAATTAGTCCTGAGCCAATATATTCTTTCGAGTGCCCCGGCTTATAATACGCTAAGTCCCAACGAAACTTCCGCCCAACTTCTGTTGAAATAGAGAAGAATTTTCGTCCTGCTTATGCCATGGCGGCCAGGCGGTGTCGTCCTCTCTCTCTCTCTCTCTCTCTCTCTCTCTCTCTCTCGAAGTTATAGAAGGAGGACGTTTCTTGATGCATGAATCGTACCTGCTGAGGATTGTTGAAGTTATAATTAGATTAGGATTTATACTGAAAATGACTCCATAATTCAAGATTTGGTTTGCGCTTGCGATGTGCCACTTGAAAGTTATTCGAAATAACAAACTGAATTAAGAAATACAGCATTTAGTTTATTTATCTCTATCTTTTGTAAAAAGAATGGTGACTCATTACATTAAAACACCACACTTATGAGGGATGAAGGCACGGAGAAGAAGAAGAAGAAGAAGAAGAAGAAGAAGAAGAGTATTATAAAATTAAAAAGTGATGAAATGCTATATTTTGCCAATAAATAATAAACCTAAAATAAGCTAGTTTATGCTACGACCATCATTAAAAAATGTGAAGTTGATAGAAATTAATTATTTCATTGATAAGATGAGTTATCAGATTATTTGATTAATTCAGGATAACTTGGATAACTTAGCATGTTTCCAGTAATTTAGGCAGAGGCCCATCTCAAAGTGCTCTCGCACGCACAAGCACGCACAAGCACGTATATACATACGCATACACTATACATACATACAAAAATTGTGTATATATATATATATATATACATATATATATATATATATATATATATATATATATATATATATATATATATATATATATATTTGTGTGTGTGTGTGCATTTTGTGCCAATGGTTGTGTCTGTTTCTGCATGTTTCCTTGAAATATGTTTACATATGCATCCTCGTTTGTATTCTAGTAAATATTATTTCCAACAAGTTTTCCCAACGTAGCAACATGTACTTCCATTTTTTCACAGTGCTTGCCAATATCCTAGTGGCCAGAGAGAGCTTTAGAACTGGAATCCAAAGTGAGTAATGGATCATGCAAGTGAATCCAACAGGATGTGTGCTTCGTCATGTGTTGGCAACGCGTAGTACCTATTGTTTCGAGAACCATTACTTTTGTTTGTATTAGATTAACGCCCCCTCGTTCGTTTGCAGAGTACCTTCATTTCCTTTTTTTCATACACTGGCCTTTATTGACATCAGCCAGGCTTCTATTTTTTATTCTAGAACGGAGAAGCGACGAGGGACGTACTCCGTCTTTTAAGTCTTTGCTCCGTGGAAAATCTTTCTATAAAGTTAAGATAATCCTTTAGAATCCTTCATCGACTTTCTTTTTGTTTTTAGGTCTCTGGGGCTTTGAAAAATCTTTCTCTTGGTTCTAGGGAATTTTCCTAAATCACATTTGTTTGGTTATTTGTTTAATGGGATCATTTTTTCCACGCTGTTATATGCGTCAGATTTTTTTTTTTTTTTTTTATGGGATGAGAGAACGCCGTTAAATGTCGTAAAAGAGCTGTGATTGTTGACCTTGTCATTTAAAGTAATGGTTAAAAACGGCTTTGTGAAAATGGCAACATTTCGAGCTGCACAGGTTGAAACAGAATTTCAGATGCATAACTTTTTGTGGCCACGAGTAGAGTGGAAATTTGTTGTTACTTGACTGCTCCATTGCTGAAAAATGATTCAGAAGGTGGAAACGGTCTCTCTCTCTCTCTCTCTCTCTCTCTCTCTCTCTCTCTCTCTCTCGTTATTTACAGTTTATTTTGTTGTGTATCGCTTGTCAAGTTATTTATAATTTCCCGAATAAAAGTAATATTTCTCGTAGTCTAACGCACAATAGTGATATCGTTAAAGAATTTCTTATTTTTTCCACAGAAGCCTGTTTATCTTTCCAAACATAGTTTATGATACATCAGGCATGATATCTGCATGGTAACCGCACGTTATCGCAACTTCGATCCTTGGTGTCGTCAACATTTTCATGAAATGAAAACCTCGTTCTTGCACGTCGGCGTTTCCTGAAATATTAGAAGGCAAGGCATGTCAGATTTATAGATTTCTTTGAACGAAAGTAATTTCTTCCAAAAGGAGAGTCTAACATGTACCACAGTTACAATATTATCGAGCTGAACTTTTTCTACCACCACAAGAGGCACATAGCCTGAGGAATGCTTCATATTCCCATGATAGATGATGATCTCAATAACTTAGTAATATACAACTGCCAGAGTAGAGAGAACTTCATGACATGAAACTGGAATCCAGTACAAGGTTGAACGATGCCTAATAATAATGATAGTAATAATTAGGAGAAGAAGAAGAAGAAGAAGAAGCAGAAACAGGAATTCAGATGGCCATAATAGAACAGAGAACAATAAAATTAAAACTCCAACAAGTCCCATTCTAGATCCAAATCTTATGAAACGAATTAAGCCTGAAGGAGTTCGCCAGCTCTCCTTCGCTCCTTTTATCAACGTCGCTTATTTGATTAAAAGGAAAAACCCACCAAAAAAGGAGAGACCAGCAAATGGGTGTCAGATGGAGTGTTCTCCAAAAGGGGGCCAAGGAAGGATTCGGAAGGATTAGGTCGAGTGGGGAAAGGCGTCATCCAGGGTTTGCATAGTGTTAGCAGCAGTAGATACTGGGAGAGAGAGAGAGAGAGCGCGAAGAAGAGAAGAGAGAGAGAGAGAGAGAGAGAGAGAGAGAGAGAGAGAGAGAGAGAGAGAGAGAGAGGAACAGTGTGATTTTCTATATAGTATAGAATGGTAAAAGCGATTAGGAAGACAGATGGGAGTGACGAAGTAGTCATGATTTTGTATCGCATCATGATGATGGTACGATTATTTTCTTGAGTATAATTTTCGGGTTTATTGTCATTTCATATTCTCTCTCTCTCTCTCTCTCTCTCTCTCTCTCTCTCTCTCTCTCTCTCTCTCTCATCATGTTTCATTAATGAAACAAATAATATATTATAGTTTCTTGTCTGTATATTGATATACTGAATATTTTTCTGTGGAATGTGAAGTAAGTCTTCCCTTCATTAAAACTTAATAGTTTTTATTCCAATAAAATGTCAAACTGTCTGTCAGAAAAGATTTGATTTTAAAATGTTTGGGAGGTACAATATGAATTTAAATCACAGAAAACCCGTCAAATATTTCTTTTTATACGAAATCATCAGAAGTGTATTTTTGCTTTAGTTCATGTCAATATGTAAGTTAACCTGTTTTTTGAGAATCTAGATATACATATATTTAAGAAAGGCACAAATATCCGCATAATCTGCAAGAATTTAGTAGCGAATCTTCTTATGTTTGACAATTTGGCACGCACACAGAAAACCTCTTTTTCATACAAGTCACGAAATTAAGCTTTGTCGATTCGCTGGTGCAGTGGGTGAAGCCACTCACAGTGGAATCTCTTTTACAGATGAGCAGGTGAAATTTCAGTGGATGCCGAGGTCACCTCAGTTGAGTAGTAATTATTTCGTAGAAAGACAAGGATACAAATACATACGCAAGTTTCAGTGCTAAGTTTACCCATTCAGACGTCTTTCCTCTTATCTGCATGCTTTGGAATTTATCGTCGCCCTCTCTCTCTCTCTCTCTCTCTCTCTCTCTCTCTCTTTTGATTTATGAAATATTCCAAGTGCCACGTAAGTGTGTACCTCACTTAATCTTATTGTGTCTAGATCTACCAGTGGCTTGTAAGTAAGGGGTCTTGAATTGAGATTTGAATGGTCTATACATAAGGTAAAGCTGTAATGCTGCTTACTTCAGGCCATTCTTTCCATGATTTTTACAATCTGTACTTTTGCTGAATTATAAAATTCTGGTTATGGTATTCTTCATCCTGCATAGCAATGGTGACGGCGTTTTTGTCACGCTCTCTATGACTTATTGATCGTAAGTTACTAATGCCGATTCTGCTCCGTGAATAATGCTGATAAGAATGAATGGCATGCTAAAGGGCGGGTGAAATCAATGAGGTTATGTTCTCATTGATTTTTAATTTGTCGATTCTGAATTATTCACTTCCATTCATAAGCAGCCGTATATTTTCTGAAGGCAATCTCTCTCTCTCTCTCTCTCTCTCTCTCTCTCTCTCTCTCTCTCTCTCTCTATGTAACCTCATAGCTTGGGGAAGGATGGAAAAGTAAATCCTGTGTGTGTGTGTGTAGCCTCATAGCTTGGGTAAGGAAGGAAAAGTAAATCCCCTCTCTCTCTCTCTCTCTCTCTCTCTCTCTCTCTCTCTCTCTCTCTCTCTCTCTCTCTCTCTCTTTCTCTCTCTGTATAGCCTCATAGCTGGGCCAAGGGAGGCAAAGTAAACTATTTATTAAAGCAAAGAACGGTCGTTGGATTTCATCCGTGTCGCTTCCCGGGACTGCTTTTATTGACATGGTTTTTCATTAAGGACGTGTTTGCTTCAAACGCCGCGTAAAGTTTGGCGCTGACGTATTTTAATGGTACTTTTATGGGCTTTCGGTTTTCTGTTTTCGCTCTTTTTGTCGGCTTAATGTTCGCTGTTTTCTGCCTGTTGTTGTTTTCCGAGCTTTTATTTTTCCGAGCTTTTATTTTTAAATGTTGATTTACAGTAAGGGGGGTGTTGGATAAGTTTAAAAACTTTGTCTTGTTGCTCAAGATTATTCCATGCACTATTGTCTATTAGGTTATTTAACTTGCGTAGAAGTCTTGTTGGAATGAGTTCCACGCTATTATAGGCAGCAATGTCGGAACAGAATGAAATCAGATACCTGTATATGTGGTCCGTAGTGAGGCGGACCACATATACAGGTAGCTGATTTTCATTCTGTTTCCGACATTGCTGCCTATAATAGCGTGACTCATTCCAACAGACTTCTACGCAAGTTAAATAACCGAAATAGACAATAGTGCATGGAATAATCTTGAGCAACAAGACAAAGTTTTAAACTTATCCAACACCCCCCTTACTGTAAATCAACATTTAGTTTTAAATTTAGGCTTATCCTTTGCCCTTATGCCAGACCGCAAAAACAACCTAGACTTCATAGTGGCTTTTGATAAATTCATATCTGACAAAAACTACAACCGTGAAGAGATATGTTTAAAAGGAGTGTTACTAAATGCTTTAACTGACTTACATAAGAAATATCCTGTTCCCCGCAGATTCATGATAGCCATCCACTCGCTAAAAAAGTTAGATGTTATAATAAGTAGATCCGACAAAGACGGCAAAAATCGTAATAATGGACAAAGACTTCTACCTTGACAAAATCAACCAGCTCCTTAGCGACACAAACACATACGAAAACTGACGAAAAATCCCCTCCAAAACGTTCCCACAGAATTTTTTCGGAAAGTAAGATTAATTGGCAAAGACAAAAAAAGAGCATTGAACTATTAGAGAATTTAAAGTAATTAATCCTAAATTACCTTATTTTTATGGCCTTCCCAAAACTCACAAAGACAATCTTACATTCAGACCCATCGTTTCATGTGCCGGTGCTTTCAATTACAAAATTTCTAAATGGTTAGCTGGCCTCCTTTCCCCTTTTTTTTATGGCACTTTTTCTCCAAGTCACATTAAAACATTCGGAAGATTTTTGTCACAAATTCAGAGAAGCATATACCACTTCACAACATAAAACTTTTAAGCCTTGATGTAGATTCCCTTGTTCACTAAAGTACCAGTACAGGACGTTCTTCAGTTTTTAAAGGGTAAAACAATTATCCCCCTATTCAGATCATTTTCCATTGGCGCTTGACAAAATAATAAAGCTAGTTGAATTATGTGCATCTAATAACGTATTTTCATTCGGGGAATCATTCTACAAGCAAAAATTCGGGTGTAGTATGGGTAGTCCTTTAAGTCCTGTTCTAGCCAATCTGTACATGGAATACTTTGAAACTACAGTAATAAATGCAATAAAACCAAAAACATGCTGTGGATGAGATACGTGGATGATATCCTAACATTTTGGGATAATAGGTGGGGCAATTTCAATGAATTCCTCTCGAAATTAAACACATTAGTGCCCAGCATCAAATTTAAGTTGAATGGGAAACAGACAACAAAATTCGTTTTCTTGATGTTTTAATAATCAGAGATACGACAGAATACAAATTTACCATATACAGAAAACCACAACGTTCTCACTTTCATACATTCACTACTTTAGCTATCATGACATTTCTATCAAAATAGGTGTAGCTAGTAACTTGTTCTTAAGAGCCTTACGAATTTGTTCCCCAGAATTCCTGGAAAAAGAATTTGAACTAATTCGCAAGCAACTTTCGTCTTTAAAATATCCTGACCATAAAATTGAGAAAGCATTCACAAAGCTAACGTAATTTTCTACCGACCCCCTAAAGACAAGACCAGAGATACACCCAACAATAAAATAATAATTCCCCACCTGGACACGATTAAGAGAATAACCAACCCCCTCGGAAAATCGAACCCTTTTGTATTTACTTACCCAAACACCTTAGCCAAATCCCTGATTAACGTCCAACAAAAGACATCTCCAAAGGACTCTGGGGTATACGAAATCCCATGCCAGGACTGTGACCAATCTTACATCGGATTTACAGTAAATCCCTTCCCCAGAGATTAATACAACACAAACGGTCAGTTAGGTATGGACAACAGAACTCGGCTATTTTCAACCATATAAATGAACATAACTATAGAATAAACTGGAATTTGTCACGTGTAATTTATAGCAGCAACTGCCGGTACAAGAGTCAAATGATGGAATCGGCCTTTAATAAAAGAGAGGCAGGTAATGGAACATCTCAAAAGGAGGATGGATTTCGGACACGATCGACAACGTCTTCATTCACCAACCCTTAAGAAGATTAGAGGAAGATTATCAGCGGGGGTGACTTAAAATGGCTTGTTTGTGGATGGACCTCTTGGTATAATAACCACCTTTTCTGTGAACTTTTCTCATCATCTACCTGAAGAGGGAGACAGCAGTCTCTGAAATATAGTACTTTTTCTCTATTTTGGTTGTTTTTTATGGGCTCCTTTTATTAGATAGAACTCTGTTGTTACAGAACATTTTTACCAGTCATATATATATATATATATATATATATATATATATATATCTATATATATATATATATATATATATATATATCTATATATATATATATATATATATATATATTATATATATATATTATATATATATATATATATATATATATATATATATATATATATATATATATATATATATATATATATATATATATGGGGATATAATACAAAATGATGTAAAATCCTTATGTAGTTATATAAAATATATATTTCTTTGTACAGTAAATTAAAGCTGTCGACCATCAGCTGTGGTCTTGTTCACTAAAACGTGGCATATCGTTTAAAGAACTGACATGTAGGAGCACAAACAAACTTTCATAATATTAATATTTTAAACAATAGAGACTAGGTAACAGGCAAGCTAATTAACTAATATTACGTATGAACTGGTGGTTGAGCCCTCGTCCTTTCCAGAATTCTTCTTGATCTCCACTGGGGAAAGTTTCTGTTGTCAACTGCTTGTACTATGCTGGTTAGGTGGTTAGTTGGAGAAATGACCCGTGAGGAGGAAACAAGAGAGGGAGCAGCATCATCATTGGCACGTGTACTTCTAAAGTTTAGAATTTTCCCTTTTCTACATAGCTCTTCACAAATTGCTGTATTATCTGCAATTCCAGTATTCCCTCAAAAGGTCTCCATTTAGGAAAATTAGCGTTCCTTCTATGACTCGTCTCAAAGTCCTGTCGTTGCACTTGAAGAAAACCTTTGTACCTTTAAAATCTATTGTGTGAATTTTTTCCCATGTATGCTGTGCAGTTGCACTGTATGTGCTTCCCCTTCTGCAAGCAGCAACGTGTTCTTCCCTTCGCTTGTTAATGGAACGCCCACTTCCTCCCACGTAGCATTCATTGCCTAACCCTACGTTCTCTCTATTTTCCGGGTTATTTTCAAGGAGCTTCTTCTTGGTCATACTGTTGTACTGAACCACTATGCTAAAACCGTTCTTTTTCCCCTTAAGGTGTCTAGAACATTTATTAAGCTCTTCATTATATGGAAGAACGAGAGATACAGATACCTTAAAATCTACATTTTTAGTTATGTCATGTGTGACGTAAAACGTCGTTCTAGCTTTAGAAAGAGACTGTTGTATAAAAAAAACTTTATAGTATAAAAAAAAAACTTTAGGTAACACAATTTAGTGAAACTATCTATCAAGAAATTTATTTCTGCGTCAATGAACTAGGAATCTCATATTCGGTATGCACGAAAAACTGTACAAAGGTATAAAGGTTGTTTTTAAGTGTAAGGAGGACTTTTAGACGAGTAGTAGAAGGGGCGCTAATTTACCTAAATGACACCTTATCAAGAAATACTGGAGTTGAAGATAATGCAGCAATATGTGAAGAGATATAGTATAGAAAATGGAAAATTATAAACTTTAGAAATATTTCTCCAACAAACCACCTAACCAGCATGGTACATGCAGTTGACAATAGAAACATTCCCCAGCGGAGATCAAGAAGAATTCTGGAAAGGACGGAAGCTCAACCACCTGTCCATACATAATACTAGTTAATTAGCTTGCCTGTAATGTTTTAAGTTTTATTATAATAAAAGTTTGTTTATGCTCCTATATGTCATTTCTTTCAGAACGCATGTATACCATATTTTAGTGAACAAGACCACAGCTGATGGTCGAAAGCTTTAATTTACTGTACAATGAAATATATATTTTATATAACTACATAGGGATTTTGCATCATTGTGGATTATATCCCCATTTACTTCTGCATATATATGCATATATATATATATTATATTAATATATATATATTATATAGTATATTATATATATATATGATATATATATATAATATATATATATATTAGATAAGACACACTAGGTTCACTCAAATTCATATGCACCTAAATCTCATCATAGAAACTCAGAACTCCAGCAGAGAGAGTACCGATTAACACACCCCAAGTCTTCACTCTTAACAGCTCTCGGTCATACAAAAGAGATTGCAAGAGGTAGTCTTCTTACTCTCCATGCTACGACGAAGAAGGAAGTGTTTACGGCTTGTACATTTTGTTGCCTGGGGAGTTTTGGCTTCACCCTTTACTCCAGAACGCGAATCTTGACAGTTGGTGGATGAAACAATTTGTCCCAGGATTCGAAAGGGTGATGAAGATGGTGAGGCATGGTATGTTGCTGTTGAAAGTGATGATGACTTAAGAATATGAGCGTGATACAAATTTGCGATGCCGGCAGTGCCGATTGCATTATTCGTACTTGTGGTTGTACGGAGAACGATGATGCGACTTTGTGTCGGTAATAATGCAAATTATGCATAATTGTTACGACGACGATGGTGGTGCATAACCGTGATGAGGATAATGAGGATGCATCGTTACGATGAGGAAAACGTTGAGGCTGTAATCGTTATGTTAAAGCTGAATATGACCAGAAGACTAGATATTAGAACAGATCGATGCCGTGTGGATATTGACAGGCATGAAAGGAATTCATTCTGATTTGGCTCATCGTTGAAACTGACTGCTTTACAAGGGTTTTTATCTGTTTGTACCAGATCGTGCATCGTTATTGTTGCAAGAAACGCAGGTCAGACGTAAATGTACAAATCTCGTCAAGAGTTTCTCCGTTTTATTTGCAAAATTATTGTTTCAAGATATTCCAGATAAGTACTAGCTTATAATGACGACATGTAGTTACATTAATTAAATTAGAAATTTTTCGTTTTGTTCTGTATACCATGGCTTCTAACAACTCGATTTTATTGTCTCCATTCAACTGACATTATACTACTGATAACGTATGGAGATACGGCATTCAGGACACTATACGATTGTGGGTAGGGGGAGGGTCGTTCTTAATTCAGCAGCTGAAACACAAATTTCTCAGGTTCTTTTGTTTTCTCCCTCTAGAGAAAAACCTTTAAAAACGACTTCTTGGTAGAACAATCGTTTTGGAATGTAATGTTGAAGATCATCTATTAAGGAAAGTTTTATAGTGATATAGCGTTGAACATTTTTGCCTGAATAACCTTTTTCATGCATAGATATATAAATTTTGCTTCCAATTTACTTCACGTTTTTCATTGTACACTTCCTTTTTTTCAAATTGCAACTGAAAACGCAAACGTAGTATTGAACTGTGAAATTACATCCGTGCATAACGAAGTCTCTCAGATGTATCCATTCTCTCTCTCTCTCTCTCTCTCTCTCTCTCTCTCTCTCTCCTCCACTCCCCTCCGCTCGTTTCCTCTCTCTCTCTCTCCTCTCATCCCCTCTCTCCTCTCTCTCTCTGTAAGCTTTACTCGGCGTTAATATTTATTTTGCTCACTCACCCAGTTCCTTCCCTCTCCCTTGTGTAACCTTTACCCAACGGTACTATTTATTTTCCTCTCTCTCTCTCTCTCTCTCTCTCTCTCTCTCTCTCTCTCTCTCTCTCTCTCTCTCGTAACTATTATCCAACATTCGCATTTATTTTGCTGTCATGTTGCCGGTTCCTTTCGTGACCCAATTGATATCTAATTTTTCTCGTCGCGAAGAACGGATGAGAGAGAGAGAGAGAGAGAGAGAGAGAGAGAGAGAGAGGGTATCATATGATATTTGTCATTGATTCCTCAATATCATGGGCCAGGCCTTTGTGCACTAAGCTTTAAATTACTATCCAATGCCAGAAATCAATACAGTGTTTTCTCTGTTTCTTTTTTTTTCTCTATCTCTTCTTTATTTCATTGGCAAATGTCGACAACTGACATTAGGTCGCAGGGAACTGTTCATGTCCGTATGTTTATGCGAAGGTTCGCTCTCTACGTTTGTGTTTTTGTTGCTGCTCACTCGCTTTTGTATTTTACCAGATGTGAATGTTTGCATTTGTAAGTTTGTTTTTTATTGTTTTTATTTATTGCTTGCTTGTTTATTCTTGTTTTGCATATTTTTGACATTGTTTACCTTCAGTTTGTACATTGTTGGTTGATGTAAATGTGAAGATGCAGTACTGTTCAAATATTTCTACACTATAGTAAATTATTAGTCATGATTGAAGCTATAATGACTATTGGTCATTATGGCCCATCCGCTTTATTCGAAAATCACGTGGAATTGTCATATTAACGACAAGCTCATTGTATGACCCAGCTGTTTGTCGGCAATAGTAATGTTATCATCTGCAAATATAAATATAATTATTTTGCTATTTTGGATGATGGTCATATGCATATAGCATTTATATCTTGATTACCATTTGAACACACGCAGAAAGTCGTTGAATTTGTTTTGCCATTCATAATTTTGTCTTAATTTGGCCATCTCTCTGTTTTGACGGAAAAAGGGTCAAGGGACATTAATGCACCTGTTTAAAGGCGAAATATTCTTTATTTTGTATAGTAAGCATCTTTTTTTTCTCGTAAATCTATTTTATCAGCCTGTTTAACTGACCAATCTGTTTCATGAAGTCATTTAGTATATGTTTTTGTGGATGTGCTTTTACTTATATTGCCATGACAACAACATATTCTCCTCTGTATTTTGTTCGTAAAGGCGTCTTCCTCCTCTTCAGAAAATTATAATTTTTTCTCCTCAGGAAATTCTAGAGCCCTTTTTCCCTATTTAAGCAAGTACTAGAACCCGTTTTGTTTTCAGCAAATTCTGTAGGTATTTTCTCTTCTTCAGCAAATTCTAGAACCCCTTTTCCCTATTTAATCAAGTGCTAGGGCCGTTTTGTTTTCAGCAAATTCTAGAGGTAATTTCTCTTCTTCAGCAAATTCTAGAGCCCCTTTTCCCTATTTAAGCAAGTGCTAGAACCCGTTTTTTTTCCCAGCAAATTCTGTATGTATTTTCTCTTCTTCAGAAAAATTCTAGAGCAACTTTT
>NC_087215.1:51950175-51987675 GCF_015104395.2 Macrobrachium nipponense | reverse complement strand
TTGACGATATAGACTGCGCTCTAGTATTGCGCTGAAACAGAAACTCCCAAAACTAGAACTCCCAGCGACAAAAGGAGGGCAACGAATTGAAACTATGGTTAGAGAACTGAAATGAATTACCTCACAAGTAACTTATTTAATTAATGAATTTTTAATTTACTTACCCTGGTGAACTGATTCGATTACCCGGGAATGGAGGAGCAGACCGACCATTGCTGAATTATTATTACATAAATACGATAAAAAACCCACTACAACACACACAACCAAACCAAACCAAGATTATTGTATCGGAGAGGTTGCCGGACACACGTCGCTTACCGCTCTGCAAGGTCGTTCCTTGGGGGATAATATACCAACACATGTAGAAGGCAATTATTTCAAGTTATGCAAAGACGAGTTTACAAAGGTAAACAGTATCTTGTTTGATACACAGTATCTTTCTATCTAGTGGTAAACCAACAAGCAATGGTATAAGCCAGTAGGTCAACAGTCTTCCGTGTTAAAGCAGAATAGGCCCTTAGAACTACGGTTCTGTACCCAAGTAAGAATACAATTTTCAGATCTTTTCTACACAAAATTCTTTATTTACACAAGGAAAATTTAAATATTACTGAAATTATTGCCATAAACTTATTTTATGTGCGACAAATAACAATGTAATTTAAACAGTGACAATCAAAAGCCCCAGTAGTGTTAAAATATATTACTGTACAAATATAAAACAGACAGCATACATTACGTACAACAGTACTATACATACAGTACATAACATACAAACACAATACGTAAATACAAAATATACTCTCGCACATAAGTGTATATGTATATGTGTGTATATATATTATATATATATATATAATATATATATATATATATATACACATATATATATATATACACACACATATATATATACACACATACATATATATATATATATATATATAATATATATAATATATATATATATATAATATATATATATATATACATTTAGTGTGTGCGTGCGTAGTACTATTATTTAAATTACATTGTTACTTTCCATACATAAAATAAGATAAAAGTCTATGATAATATATTCAATAATATTTCAGTGTTCCGTGAATAAACAAAAAATTTTGTGTGCAATAGGTGAAAATTGTACACTTAATTGGCTACAGAACAGTAGGATTAAGTGCCTATTCTGCATTAACGGATCATAGACCTACTGTATACTAAACTACCGTTTATACCACTAGACTATGCAAGATGCAATATATATATCATTCTTCTGTAATTTTCCCTGTAATTTATCATAAGCCTAATTTCGATTTCCTACGACGTTCAATAAACTCCTCCCAGAACTCATTATCTGCGGACGTAGCTGCCATGTTGCCGCGTCACGTCTCGTTGAAACTGAAGTAAATCTTCAGATCACGCCATAGACGTGGAGGCTTCCGGCCACCTGAACTAAATCGGATGCCACGAACCTGGCAACGGCAGGATGCGAGTTGATCGGAGAGGCCGACGGACTCCGCCCACTTTTCGTCAGACGATAACCCCATAGACAGTGAGATTTACTTCCGTTTTAGATGACCGGATCCGGCGATCGTAACGTCTATGAAGATTTGCCTGCACCCAACTTTGCAGGCGTCACTGAACGTTAATGGCAGAAGGAACTAAAGGAGCTGACAAAGGATATAATGATCCCCCCCCCCCCCCCCCCCCCCCCCCCCCCACCCAACACACCACACACACCCCCCCCACACACACACACAACCCCTACCGTACCAGAGGCCGTTCCAGAGGGTGAAAACGGCATCTGGAGACTGGAGCCCCGGAGAATTCATAAGTTTACTCCTGGAAATCGATCAGTTTGAAACGTGTGTGTGTGTGTGTGTGTAAACCGAACTGGAGACATAGAACTCTAAAGAATTACTTCGGGATTTCCAAGAGGAAACTTCTGAAACATCCGCGGCTCCAGTATGCCTGAAGGGCTTCAGTCAGTATGTGAAACTAACCAGAGCGCAACGCATCGAGTACAAACATAGCAAAATGATTAATATAAATATTCAAAATTGCTCATTATTTTCCTGCTTCGGAGCAGGGAACCGTGGCTCCATATCACCTGCCGTCGGCAACTATGGAGTGAACTCTAATACTTTACAACAACGGATCCGTGAGGATATTATCTCTTCGCAAGTAAGTCGCGTCGAAAGTGTTAGACCGCCGATGGACGTAGAAAAAGAAAAAAAACATGAAGACATTCAACGTTTGCAGTCGGATGTCTCCCGTTTGGCTCAAGAATTGGAGAAGGCTCAAAGGCAACTGGACTTCATGGCGGATAAATTCGAGCAGTACACCGAAGAAAAAGATGGGCTGAAGAAAAACATCGTGACCCAACAGGAAAAAATTCAGCAGTTGGAGAAGAAGAATGGAGAAAATGAACACCAGCTTGAACGGGCAAACCAAAATATTATGACTCTTCAACAGAAGATCTTGAGTCAAAATAAACTCATAAACTCATTAGAAGATGAAGCGAGAATGAGGGACAGGAAGATCGAATCTCTGGAAAATGTTTTTACAAAAAAGGAACCCGTGAAGAGAGATTCAATCATCCCTCGGCTAGAAAGAAGAATGGATGAATTGTGCTTTCAATATGAGTCTCTGGAGGTACAAAAAAGAGAAACCCGTGAAGAGAGATTCAAATCATCCTCGGTCTAGAAGAAGAACTGCGTATGCATTGGCATTCAATATGAGTCTCTGGAGGTACACAAGCAACTGATGGAGGTACGAATAGAAGAACTTCAATTGGATAAGGACATGGAAATGCAAAGCCTCCGTGAAGAAATTGAATCACTCAAACAAATGATGCGAGGACTGGGGGAGAAGTCCAAAACCCAGATCGAGACTCTAGTGTCAGACACCAGGCTATTCGAAACCGAAATATTTGAGTCTCTTGTTACTAAGATGGATAATATGTCCTTAAACGAATGGCAAAAAACTGCAAAAGACTACCAGGCGTTAGAAGAGGTTTTAGGGTCAGAGGAATTTTACATACAACGTTTAAAGAAATCAGGGATTCAAGTTATAAAACTAGTGACCCGACGAGCTTTAGATGATCACGAGAATAGGGACAACGCCAAGAAATTGATACAAGAACTGAAAGCGCAGAAGAAAAATCTGGGACATAGCAAGGCTGATATGGTCATGAGAGCACATCTAGACACTCATGCACATATCCTGGCTTAAAACTCGAGGGAGCAGAATGAAAACGGAGATTGAAAAGTTTCATGAATGTGCATGCCAGAGCAAAAATGTCAGACCGACAGCTCTCCCAGACAAAAACACCGTCGTTCCACAACTTGGACGAGAGGACAAAAACACCGTCGTTCCACAACTTGGACGAGAGGACAAAAACACCGTCGTTCCACACCTTGGACGAGAGGACAAAAACACCGTCGTTCCACAACTTGGACGAGAGGACAAAAACACCGTCGTTCCACACCTTGGACGAGAGGACAAAAACACCGTCGTTCCACAACTTGGACGAGAGGACAAAAACACCGTCGTTCCATACCTTGGACGAGAGGACAAAAGCACCGTTGTTCCACACCTTGGACGAGAGGACAAAAACACCGTCGTTCCACAACTTGGACGAGAGGACAAAAGCACCGTTGTTCCACACCTTGGACGAGAGGCACCGCGTTCACCTTGGACGAGAGGACAAAAACACCGTCGTTCCACAACTTGGACGAGAGGACAAAAGCACCGTTGTTCCACACCATGGACGAGAGGACAAAAGCACCGTTGTTCCACACCTTGGACGAGAGGACAAAAACACCGTCGTTCCACAACTTGGACTAGAGGACAAAAGCGCGTTGTTCCAGATCAATTTACTTCTGAGGGAACAGACTTCAGGATAGAGAAACAAAAGTTTCAAAAGGAGAGAGAAGTCTTTATCAAGGAGAGGCAAAAATTCGAAAAAGAGAAGGTGGAAATACAAAATGTCTGTATGAAAATGGAAGAAATTGCTCTTAATATGCAAATAGAGAGAAATGCATTGGCGTCGAAAAAATACAAATGTCAAGAGAAGGAAGAAGAGTTGTGGGAATGGGAACAAAATCTGGTTGAACAACAAAGACAACTGGAAAAAGATAGAGAAGACTTGCAGAAATGGGAAGAAAACCTGCGTGCAAAACAGAGAGAATTGGATCAGAGAGAAAAGGACTTGCAGGAATTGGAACAAAATATAAATATATAACAGAAAATATTGGAACAGAAATTAGAAGACTTGCAGAAGTTGGAACTATAACGTTGATAACAAAAAATACTGCAAGAAAAAAACGTTTCGTAATGAGAAAGGAGCATTTTGATGGCTGACGAGTTTCTCCCAACTCGTCAGAAGGAGGATGTCTTTATGGATGACGAGTTAGCCCAACTCGTCAGGAGGAGGATGTCTTTTTGGCTGCCGAGTTTCCCCCAACTCGTCAGGAAGAGGATGTCTTTATGGATGACGAGTTTAGCCCAACTCGTCAGGAGGAGAATGTCTTTATGGCTGACGAGTTTAGCCCAACTCGTCAGGAGGAGGATATCTTTATGGCTGACGAGTTTCCCCCAACTCGTCAGGAAGAGGATGTCTATATGGATGACGAGTTTCCCAAAACTCGTCAGGAGGAGGATGTCTTTATGGCTGACGAATTTCCCCCAACTCGTCAGGAAGAGGGTGTCTATATGGATTACGAGTTTCCCCCAACTCGTCAGGAGGAGGATTTTTATGGCTGACGAGGGGGAGGATGTCTTGATATATAGCAAGTTTCCCCCAACTCGTCAGGAGGAAGGAGGACAACCTCTTAGGAGGATGAGAGTCAACAATTGTTCGGAGGACGGAGGATTAGCTCTCACGAGGATGAGAGCCAACAGCTGTTCGGAGGCTGAAAAACGAGCTCTCAGGATAAGAGCCAACAGCTGTTCGGAGGCTGGAGGACGAGCTCTCGGGATAAAAGCCAACAGCTGTTTGGAGACTGGAGGACAAGCTCTCAGGATAAGAGCCAACAGCTGTTCAGAGGTTGGAGGACTAGCTCTCAGGATTAGAGCCAAAAGCTGTGCGGAGGCTGGAGGACGAGCTCTCAGTTTAAGAGCCAACAGCTATTTGGAGAGCCAGAGGACCACCAGAAGGCCACCGGAAGGTCACCAGAAGGAGGCCAGGAGGTCAGAAGGTGGAGAATGACCCCAGAAGGCCAGGAGAAAGAGCCCAAAGGGTCACCAGAAGGATCCAGAAGGAACCCAGAAGGCCTCCAGAAGGATCCAGAAGGCCTCCAGAAGGAATCCAGAAGGTACCAGAGGGATACCAGAAGATGATTCTGTTGGAATAATCTAGAAAACCGGCTCTGCAGAAAGAAGGAACTTTTCCTTCAAGTATGCTCTGTCCCTTGATGAAGACTTCAAATAGAAGATCTCTGTCAAAGTGGGCAAATAGTCGGATATCTAGATCTATTCTTGCAGATGTCTTCCTTCTAGTAATTCTGATAGAATAATCTAGAAGACCGGCTCTGCAGAAAGAAGGAACTTTTCCTTCAAGTATGCTCTGTCCCTTGATGAAGATTCTTCTAATAGAAGATCCTTGTCAAAGCGGGCAAATGGTCGGATATCTAGATCTATTCATGCAGATGTCTTCCTTCTGGAAATTTTGTTGGAATAATCTAGAAGACCGGCTCTGCAGAAAGAAGGAACTTTTCCTTCAAGTATGCTCTGTCCCTTGATGAAGACTCTTCTAATAGAAGATCTCTGTCAAAGCGGGCAAATAGTCGGATATCTAGATCTATTCTTGCAGATGTCTTCCTTCTAGTAATTCTGAAAGAATAATCTAGAAGACCGGCTCTGCAGAAAGAAGGAACTTTTCCTTCAAGTATGCTCTGTCCCTTGATGAAGATTCTTCTAATAGAAGATCCTTGTCAAAGCGGGCAAATGGTCGGATATCTAGATCTATTCATGCAGATGTCTTCCTTCTGGAAATTTTGTTGGAATAATCTAGAAGACCGGCTCTGCAGAAAGGAGGAACTTTTCCTTCAAGTATGCTCTGTCCCTTGATGAAGACTTCAAATAGAAGATCCTTGTCAAAGCGGGCAAATAGTCGGATATTTAGATCTATTCTTGCAGATGTCTTCCTTCTGGTAATTCTGTTAGAATAATCTAGAAGACCGGCTCTGCAGAAAGAAGGAACTTTTCCTTCAAGTATGCTCTGTCCCTTGATGAAGATTCTTCTAATAGAAGATCCTTGTCAAAGCGGGCAAATAGTCGGATATTTAGATCTATTCTTGCAGATGTCTTCCTTCTGGTAATTCGTTAGAATAATCTAGAAGGACCGGCTCTGCAGAAAGAAGGAACTTTTCCTTCATTATTGCTCTGCCTTGATGAAGACTTCAAAATAGAAGATCCTTGTTAAAAGGGCAATTTCGGATTATTTAGATCATTCTTGCGATGTCTTCCTTCTGGTAATTCTTAGAATAATCTAGAAGACCGGCTCTGCAGAAAGAAGGAACTTTTCCTTCACCGTATGCTCTGTCCCTTGATGAAGGGCTTCAAATAGAAGAAATCTCTTGTCAAAAGTGGGCAAATAGTCGGATATCTTAGATCTTATTCTTGCAGATGTCTTCCTTCTAGTAATTCTGATAGAATAATCTAGAAGACCGGCTCTGCAGAAAGAAGGAACTTTTCCTTCAAGTATGCTCTGTCCCTTGATGAAGATTCTTCTAATAGAAGATCCTTGTCAAATGTGGGCAAATGGGTTCGGATATCTAGATCTAATTCATGCAGATGTCCTTCCTTCTGGAAATTTTGTTGGAATAATCTAGAGACCGCCTCTGCAGAAAGGGAGGAACTTTTCTTCAAGTATGCTCTGTCCCTTGGATGAAGACTTCAAATAGAAATATCCTTGTCAAAGCGGGCAAATAGTCGGATATTTAGATCTATTCTTGCAGATGTCTTCCTTCTGTAAAATTTCTGTTAGAATTAACTAGAAGCCGGCTCTGCAGAAAGAAAGGAACTTTTTCCTTCAAAGTATGCTCTGTCCCTTGATGAAGATTCCTTCTAATAGAAGATCCTTGTCAAAGCGGGCAAATGTCGGATATCTAGATCTATTCATGCAGATGTCCCTTCCTTCTGGAAATTTGTTGGAATAATCTAGAAGACCGGCTCTGCAGAAAGGAGGAACTTTCCCTTCAAGTATCTCTGTACTTGATGAAGACTTCAAATAGAAGATCCTTGTCAAAGCGGGGCAAATAGTCGGATATTCTTTAGATCAATATTCTTGCAGATGTCTTCCCTTTCTGGTAATTCTGTTAGAATAATCTAGAAGACCGGCTCCGCAGAAAGAAGGAACTTTCCTTCAAGTATGCTCTGTCCTGATGAAGATTCTTCTAATAGAGGATCCTTGTCAAAGCGGGCAAATAGTCGGATATTAGATCTATTCTTGCAGATAATCTTCCCTTCTGGTAATTCTGTTAGAATAATCTAGAAGAACCGGCTCTGCAGAAAGAAGGAACTTTTCCTTCAAGTATCTCTCCCTTGATGAAGACTTCAAGTAGAAGATCCCCTTTTTCAAAGCGGGGGAGTCGATATTTAGATTCTATTCTTCCAGATGGTTCTTCCTTCTTGGTAAATTCTGTTAAAGAAATAATAGAAGAACCGGCTCTGCCAAAGAAAAAGGAACTTTTCCTTCAAGTAGCTCTGTCCCTTTTGATGAAGACTCTTCTAAATAGAAGATCCTCTGTCAAAAAGAGGGCAAAATAGTCCGATATCTATGTCTATTCTTGCAGATGTTCTGACTTCTCGAAATTCTGTAGAAAATATAGAAGACCAGGCTCGCAGAAAGAAGGAATACTTTTCCTTCAAGTATGCTTCTGTCCCCTTGACGAGACTCTTCAATAGAAGACTCTGTCAAAGCGGGCAAATAGTCGGATATCTAGATCTATCTTGCAGATGTCTCCTTCTAGTAATTCTGATAGAAAATCTAGGAAGACGGACTCTGCGGACAAGAAGGAACTTTTCCTTCAAGATGCTCTGTCCCTTGATGAAGATTTCCTAAATAGAAGATCTTGCAAAGCGGGAAAATAGTCGGATAGCTCGATCTATTCATTGCCCTTGCAAGAGTCTCCTTCTGGAAATTTTGTTTGGAATAATCGAGAAGACCGGCCTCGCAGAAAAGGAGGAAAACTTTTCCTTCAAGGATGACTCTGTCCCTTGATTGAAGACTCAAATAGAAGACCTTGTTCAATGTGGGCAAATAGTCGGTATATTTGATTTATTCTTGCAGATGTCTCCTTCTGGTAATTCTTGTTAGAATAATTAGAAGACCGGTCTGCAGATAGAAGGAACTTTCTTTCAAGTATGCTTTCCCTGATGAAGACTTCAAATAGAAGATCCTTGTCAAAGCGGGCAAAAATAGTCGGATCTTTAGATCTATTCTTGCAGAAGTCTTCCTTCTGGTAATTCTGTTTAGAATAATACTAGAAGACTGGCTCTGCAGAAAGGATGGAACTTTTCCTTCCAGTATGCTCTGGTCCCTTGATGAAGACTTCAAATAGAAGATCCGTGATCAGCGGGCAATATCGGCTATTTAGGATCTATTCTTGCAGATGTCTTTCTTCTGGTAATCTGTTAGAATATCTAGAAGACCGGTCTGCAGAAAGAAGTGAACTTTCCTTCAATATGCTCGTTCCCTTGATGAAGACTTCAAATAGAAGATCCTTGTCAAAGCGGGCAAATAGTCGGATATTTAGATCTATTCTTGCAGATGTCTTCCTTCTGGTAATTCTGTTAGAATAATCTAGAAGACCGGCTCTGCAGAAAGAAGGAACTTTTCCTTCAAGTATGCTCTGTCCCTTGATGAAGACTTCTAATAGAAGATCTTTGTCAAAGCGGGCAAATAGTCGGATATCTAGATCTATTCTTGCAGATGTCTTCTATGTGGTAATTCTGTTAGAATAATATAGAGACCGGCTCTGCAGAAAGAAGGAACTTTTCCTTCAAGTATGCTCTGTCCCTTGATGAAGACTTCTAATAGAAGATCTCTGTCAAAGCGGGCAAATAGTCGGATATCTAGATCTATTCTTGCAGATGTCTTTCTTCTGGTAATTCTGTTAGAATAATCTAGAAGACCGGCTCTGCAGAAAGAAGGAACTTTTCCTTCAAGTATGCTCTGTCCCTTGATGAAGACTCTTCTAATAGAAGATCTCTGTCAAAGCAGGCAAATAGTTGGATATCTAGATCTATTCTTGCAGATGTCTTCTATGTGGTAATTCTGTTAGAATAATCTAGAAGACCGGCTCTGCAGAAAGAAGGAACTTTTCCTTCAAGTATGTTCTGTCCCTTGACAAAGACTCTTCTAATAGAAGATCTATGTCAAAGCGGGCAAATAGTCGGATATCTAGATCTATTGTTGCAGATGTCTTCCCTCTGCTAATTCTGTTAGAATAATCTAGAAGACAGGCTCTGCAGAAAGAAGGAACTTTTCCTTTAAGTATGGTCTGTCCCTTGATGAAGACTCTTCTAATAGAAGATCTCTGTCAAAGCAGGCAAATAGTTGGATATCTAGATCTATTCTTGCAGATGTCTTCTATGTGGTAATCTGTTAGAATAATCTAGAAGACCGGCTCTGCAGAAAGAAGGAACTTTTCCTTCAAGTATGCTCTGTCCCTTGACGAAGACTCTTCTAATAGAAGATCTATGTCAAAGCGGGCAAATAGTCGGATATCTAGATCTATTCTTGCAGATGTCTTCCATGTGGTAATTCTGTTAGAATAATCTAGAAGACCGGCTCTGCAGAAAGAAGGAACTTTTCCTTCAAGTATGCTCTGTCCCTTGATGAAGACTCTTCTAATAGAAGATCTCTGTCAAAGAGGGCAAATAGTCGGTTATCTATGTCTATTCTTGCAGATGTCTTCCTTCTGGAAATTCTGTTAGAATAATCTAGAAGACCGGCTCTGCAGAAAGAAGGAACTTTTCCTTCAAGTATGCTCTGTCCCTTGATGAAGAATCTTCTAATAGAAGATCTCTGTCAAAGCGGGCAAATAGTCGGATATCTAGATCTATTCTTGCAGATGTCTTCCCTCTGGTAATTTGGTTAGAATAATCTAGAAGACCGGCTCTGCAGAAAGAAGGAACTTTTCCTTCAAGTATGCTCTGTCCCTTGATGAGGACTCTTCTAATAGAAGATTTCTGTCAAAGCTGGCAAATAATCGGATATCCAGATCTATTCTTGCAGATGTCTTCCTTCTGGAAAATCTGTTGGATTAACCTAGAAGACCGGCTCTGCAGAAAGAAGGAACTTTTCCTTCAAGTATGCTCTGTCCCTTGATGAAGATTCTTCTAATAGAAGATCCTTGTCAAAGTGGGCAAATAGTCGGATATCTAGATCTATTCTTGCAGATGTCTTCCTTCTGGAAATTTTGTTGGAATAATCTAGAAGCTGGCTCTGCAGAAAGAAGGAACTTTTCCTTCAAGTATGTTCTGTCCCTTGACGAAGACTCTTCTAGTAGAAGATCTATGTCAAAGCGGGCAAATAGTCGGATATCTAGATCTATTCTTGCAGATGTCTTCCATGTGGTAATTCTGTTAGAATAATCTAGAAGACCGGCTCTTCAGAAAGAAGGAACTTTTCCTTCAAGTATGCTCTGTCCTTGATGAAGACTCGCTAATAGAAGATCATGTCAAAGAGGGCAAATTGTCGGATATCTATGTCTATTCTTGCAGATGTTTCTGACTTCTGGAAATTCTGTTAGAAAATAATCTAGAAGGGGGACCGGCTCTGTAGAAAGAAAGGAAACTTTTCCTTCAAAGTATGCTCTGTCCCTTCATGAAGAACTCTTCTAATAGAAGATCTCTGTCAAAGAGGGCAAAATAGTTTGGATATCTATGTCTTAATTCTTGCAGATGTCTGACTTCTGGAAAAATTCTGTTAGAATAATCTAGAAGACCAGCTCTGGAGAAAGAAGGAACTTCCTTCAAGTATGCTCTGTCCTTGATGAAAGAATCTTCTAATAGACGATCTCTGTCTAAAAGCGGGCAAAATAGTTCGGATATCTAGATCTATTCTTGCAGATGTCTTCCCTCGGTCAATTTGTTGGTTAGAATAATCTAAAAAGACAGACCGCTCTGCAGAAAAGAAGGAACTTCTCCGAAGTATGCTCGTCCCTGATGAGGATTCTTCTAATAGAGATTTCTCTGTTAAAAGCTGGCAAATAGTTCGGATATCAGATCTAGGCTTGCAGATGTCTTCCTTTCTGTAAAATCTGATAGAATAATCTAGAAAACCGGCTCTGCAGGAAGAAGGAACCTTTCCTTCAAGTATGCTCTGTCCCTTGATGAAGATTCTTCTAATAGAAGATCCTTGTCAAAGCGGGCAAATAGTCGGATATCTAGATCTATTCATGCAGATGTCTTCCTTCTGGAAATTTTGTTGGAATAATCTAGAAGACCGGCTCTGCAGAAAGAAATAACTTTTCCTTCAAGTATGTTCTGTCCCTTGACGAAGACTCTTCTAATAGAAGATCTATGTCAAAGCGGGCAAATAGTCGGATATGTAGATCTATTCTTGCAGATGTCTTCCATGTGGTAATTCTGTTAGAATAATCTAGAAGACCGGCTCTGCAGAAAGAAGGAACTTTACCTTCAAGTACGCTCTGTCCCTTGATGAAGACTCTTCTAATAGAAGATCTATGTCAAAGAGGGCAAATAGTCGGATATCTATGTCTATTCTTGCAGATGTCTGACTTCTGGAAATTCTGTTAGAATAATCTAGAAGACCGACTCTGCAGAAAGAAGGAACTTTTCCTTCAAGTATGCTCTGTCCCTTGATGAAGACTCTTCTAATAGAAGATCTCTGTCAAAGAGGGCAAGTAGTTGGATATCTATGTCTATTCTTGCAGATGTTTGACTTCTGGAAATTCTGTTAGAATAATATAGAGGACCCGCTCTGCAGAAAGAAGGAACTTTTCCTTCAAGTATGCTCTGTCCCTTGATGAAGAATCTTCTAATAGAAGATCTCTGTCAAAGTGGGCAAATAGTTGGATATCTAGATCTATTCTTGCAGATGTCTTCCCTCTTGTAATTCTGTTAGAATAATCTAGAAGACCGGCTCTGCAGAAAGAAGGAACTTTTCCTTCAAGTATGGTCTGTCCCTTGATGAGGACTTTTCTAATAGAAGATCTCTGTCAAAGCGGGCAAATAGTCGGATATCTAGATCTATTCTTGCAGATGTCTTCCTTCTGGTAATTCTGATAGAATAATCTAGAAAACCAGCTCTGCAGGAAGAAGGAACTTTTCCTTCAAGTATGCTCTGTCCCTTGATGAAGATTCTTCTAATAGAAGATCTCTGTCAAAGCGGGCAAATAGTTGGATATCTAGATCTATTCTTGCAGATTTCTTCCTTCTGGAAAATCTGTTGGATTAATCTAGAAGACCGGCTCTGCAGAAAGAAGGAACTTTTCCTTCAAGTATGCTCTGTCCCGTGATGAAGACTTCAAATAGAAGATCTCTGTCAAAGCGGTCAAAGAGTCTCGTTAAATATCCAGATCTATTCTTGCAGATGTCTTCCTTCTGTAATTCTGTTCAAAATAAGTCTAGAAGACCTGGCTCTGCAGAAAAGGAGGAACTTTACCTTCAAGTATAGCTCTGTCCCTTGATGAAGACTCTCTAATAGAAGATCTCTGTCAAAGCGGGCAAATAGTTGGATATTCCTTAGATCTATTCTTGCAAGATGTCCTTCCTTCTGGATATTCTGATAGAATAATTCTAGAAGAAACCTGGCGGGCTCTGGCAGAAAGAAAAAGGACCTTTTCCTTCAAGTTGCTTTGTCCCTGCTGAAGAACTCACTAATAGAAGATCTCTGTCAAAGCGGGCCAAATAGTTCGGATATCTAGATCTATTCTTGCAAATGTCCTTCCTTCTGGTAATTCTGTTAGAATAATCTAGACGAACACCGGTTCTGCAGAAAGAGGAAACTTTTCCTTCAAGTATTCCTGTTCCCCGATGAAGAACCTTCCTATAGAATATCTTGCAGATTTCCGTCTGGAAAATCTGTTTGGATTAATCTAGAAGACCGGCTCTGCAGAAAGAAGAACTTTATCCTTCAAGTATGCTCGTCCCCTGATGAAGACTTATCTCTCTCCTCTCTCACATAGAAGATCTCTGTCAAAGCGCAAACTAGTCGGATATCCTAGATCTATTCTTGCAGATGTCTTCCTTCTGGTAATTAGTAAAATATCTAGAAGACCGCTCTGCAGAAAGGAGGAACATTTACCTTTCAAGTCTAGCTCTTGTCCCTTGATGAAGACCTCTTCTAATAGAAGAATCTTCTGGCAAAGCCGGGGCAAATAGTGAGATATCTGATCCTAATCTTGCAAAGAATGTTCCTTCTGATAATTCTGATAGAATAATATTAGAAGACCGGCTTCTTGCAAGAAAAGAAGGACCTTTTCCTTCAAGTATGCTTTGTCCCTTGCTGAAGACTCTTCTAATAGAAGATCTCTGTCAAAGCGGGCAAATAGTCGGATATCTAGATCTATTCTTGCAAATGTCTTCCTTCTGGTAATTCTGTTAGAATAATCTAGAAGACCGGCTCTGCAGAAAGAAGGAACTTTTCCTTCAAGTATGCTCTGTCCCTTGATGAAGACTCTCCTAATAGAAGATCTCTGTCAAAGCGGGCAAATAGTTGGATATCTAGATCTATTCTTGTAGATGTCTTCCTTCTGGTAATTCTCATAGAATAATCTAGAAGACCGGCTCTGTAGAAAGAAGGAACTTTTCCTTCAAGTATGCTCTGTCCCTTGATGAAGATTCTTCTAATAGAAGATCCTTGTCAAAGCGGGCAAATAGTCGGATATCTAGATCTGTTCTTGCAGATGTCTTCCTTCTGATAATTCTGATAGAATAATCTAGAAGACCGGCTCTGCAGAAAGAAGGAACTTTTCCTTCAAGTATAGCTCTGTCCCTTGATGAAGACTTCAAATAGAAGATCTCTGTCAAAGTGGGCAAATAGTCGGATATGCAGCTCTATTCTTGCAGATGTCTTCCTTCTGGTAATTCTGTTAGAATAATCTAGAAGATCGGCTCTGCAGAAAGAAGGAACTTTTCCTTCAAGTATGCTCTGTCCCTTGATGAGGACTCTTCTAATAGAAGATCTCTGTCAAAGCGGGCAAATAGTCGGATATCCAGATCTATTCTTGCAGATGTCTTCCTTCTGGTAATTCTGTTAGAATAATCTAGAAGATCGGCTCTGCAGAAAGAAGGAACTTTTCCTTCAAGTATGCTCTGTCCCTTGATGAGGACTCTTCTAATAGAAGATCTCTGTCAAAGCGGGCAAATAGTCGGATATCCAGATCTATTCTTGCAGATGTCTTCCTTCTGGTAATTCTGATAGAATAATCTAGAAGAACGGCTCTGCAGAAAGAAGGAACTTTTCCTTCAAGTATGCTCTGTCCCTTGATGAAGATTCTTCTAATAGAAGATCTCTGTCAAAGCGGGCAAATAGTCGGATATCTAGATCTATTCTTAAAGATGTCTTCCTTCTGGAAATTCTGTTGGAATAATCTAGAAGACCGGCTCTGCAGAAAGAAGGAACTTTTCCTTCAAGTATAGCTCTGTCCCTTGATGAAGACTCTTCTAATAGAAGATCTCTGTCAAAGCGGGCAAATAGTCGGATATCTAGATCTATTCTTGCAGATGTCGTCCTTCTGGTAATTCTGTTAGAATAATCTAGAAGACCGACTCTGCAGAAAGAAGGAACTTTTCCTTCAAGTATAGCTCTGTCCTTTGATGAAGACTCTTCTAATAGAAGATCTCTGTCAAAGCGGGCAAATAGTCGGATATCTAGATCTATTCTTGCAGATGTCGTCCTTCTGGTAATTCTGTTAGAATAATCTAGAAGGCTGTCTCTGCAGAAAGAAGGAACTTTTCCTTCAAGTATGCTCTGTCCCTTGATGAAGATTCTTCTAATAGAAGATCTATGTCAAAGCGGGCAAATAGTCGGATATGTAGATCTATTCTTGCAGAAGTCTTCCTTCTGGTAATCTTTTGTTAGAATCCTTCCTTCTGGTAATTCTGTTAGAATAATCTAGAAGACCGGCTCTGCAGAAAGAAGGAACTTTTCCTTCAATTATGCTCTGTCCCTTGATAAAGACTCTTCCAATAGAAGATCTCTGTCAAAGTGGGCAAATAGTCGGATATCTAGATCTATTCCTCCAGATGTCTTCCTTCTGGAAATTCTGTTGGAATAATCTAGAAGACCGGCTCTGCAGAAAGAAGGAACTTATCCTTTAAGTATGCTCTGTCCCTTGATGAAGACTCTTCTAATAGAAGATCTATGTCAAAGCAGGCAAATAGTCGGATATCTAGATCTATTCTTGCAAATGTCTTCCATCTGGTAATTCTGTTAGAATAATCTAGAAGACCGGCTCTGCAGAAAGAAGGAACTTTTCCTTCAAGTATGCTCTGTCCCTTGATGAAGATTCTTCTAATAGAAGATCTCCGTCAAAGCAGGCAAATAGTTGGATATCTAGGTCTATTCTTGCAGATGTCTTCCTTCTTGAAATTCATTTGGAATAATCCAGAAGACTGGCTCTGCAGAAAGAAGGAACTTTTCCTTCAAGTATGGTCTGTCCCTTGATGAGGACTCTTCTAATAGAAGATCTCTGTCAAAGCGGGCAAATAGTCGGATATCTAGGTCTATTCTTGCAGATGTCTTCCTTCTGGAAATTCTGTTGGAATAATCTAGAAGACCGGCTCTGCAGAAAGAGGAACTTTTCCTTCAAGTATGCTCTGTCTCTTGATGAAGACTCTCCTAATAGAAAATCTTTGTCAAAGCGGGCAAATAGCCGGATATCCAGATCTATTCTTCTTCTAATAGAAGATCTTTGTCAAATCGGGCAAATAGTTTTATATCTAGGTCTATTCTTGCAGATGTCTTCCTTCTTGAAATTCATTTGGAATAATCTAGAAGACTGGCTCTGCAGAAAGAAGGAACTTATCCTTCAAGTATGGTCTGTCCCTTAATGAGGACTCTTCTAATAGAAGATCTCTGTCAAAGCGGGCAAATAGTCGGATATCTAGGTCTATTCTTGTAGATGTCTTCCTTATGGAAATTCTGTTGGAATAATCTAGAAGACCGGCTCTGCAGAAAGGAGGAACTTTTCCTTCAAGTATGCTCTTTTTCTTGATGAAGACTCTCCTAATAGAAAATCTCTGTCAAAGCGGGCAAATAGTCGGATATCTAGGTGTATTCTTGCAGAAATTAAGAAAGATGGAACTTTTCCTTCATGTATGCTCTGTCCCTTGATGAAGACTTCAAATAGAAGTTCTCTGTCAAAGCAGGCAAATATCTATCTATTCTTGCAGATGTCTTCCTTCTGGTAATTCTGTTAGAATAATCTAGAAGACCGGCTCTGCAGAAAGAAGGAACTTTTCCTTCAAGTATGCTCTGTCCCTTGATGAAGACTCTTTTAATAGAAGATCTCTGTCAAAGCGGGCAAATGGATATCTAGATCTATTCTTGTCTTCCTTCTGGTAATTCTGTTGGTATAATTAGAAGACCGGCTCTGCAGAAAGAAGGAACTTTTCCTTCAAGTATGCTCTGTCCCTTGATGAAGACTCTTCTAATAGAAGATCTCTGTCAAAGTGGGCAAATAGTCATATATCTAGATCTATTCTTGCAGATTTTGTATTCCTTCAGAGGTATTTATGTTAGAAGAAAAAATGGGAGAAGAACCTGCTCTACAGGAAGAAGGCACTTTTCCTTCAAGTATGCTCTGTCTCTTGATGAAGACTCTCCTAATAGAAGTTCTCTGTCAAAGCGGGCAAATAGTCGGATATCTATGTCTATTCTTGCAGATGTCTTCCTTCTGGAAATTCTGTTGGAATAATCTAGAAGACCGGCTCTGCAGAAAGGAGGAACTTTTCCTTCAAGTATGCTCTATCCCTTGATGAAGACTCTCTTAATAGAAGATCTCTGTCAAAGCGGGAAAATAGTACGATATCTAGATCTATTCTTGCAGATGTCTTCCTTCTGGCAATTCTCTTAGAATAATCTAGAAGACCGGCTCTGCAGAAAGAAGGAACTTTTCCTTCAAGTATGCTCTGTCCCTTGATGAAGACTCTTCTAATAGAAGATCTTTGTCAAAACGGGCAAACAGTCGGATATCTAGGTCTAGTTTTGCAGATGTCTTCGTTCTGATAATTCTGTTAGAATAATCTAGATACAGTGTTGTCCAAACTGCGGTCCGCGTACCCTTTGGGTTACGCAACATTGATCATGAGGGTACGTGAACAAATAAGGAACACACATACACACAACAGAAACATCCTTTGTTGTATGACGGCCAAAAGGGGGGAACGGACGGATGGGTGGGTACCCAGGATGGACGCGCATTATTTGTGTACGAAACCAGTGCTGACTGTTGGGTTCAACCACTTACTGTTGCTCAGTCTTGTCTTATGCGTCAGAGTGTGCGCGTGTGTTTTTCTTAGCATACAAGCTTACAGTTGCAGTCCTTCGTTAACAGCAGCAATGGTTAGATGGCTAAAACGTGGCAGCTGCAGCAGCCGCAGCAGTGACACAGATGAAGGAAATCAAACAGGTGCAGAGAAAAAGAAGACAGATCTTCCTAAATACCAGCAGTACAAGGAAGATTATGTGCTTTTGGGATTTACTGCTACGAATTCTGATCCTCTGGAAGCTTTGTGCTTCTTTTGTGGGGAGAGACTGGCCAACAGCAGCATGAAACCAGCTCACCTCCAGCGTCACCTGAAAACAAAACATCAGTGTCCTGTTGGTAAACCAGTAGAATTTTTCAAAAGAAAGCTCTCATATCTTCAGTGCTCCCAAAAAGTATTTCAGAAAGCCACCACAACTTCAGGTAAGGCTCTGAAAGCATCTTTAGCTGTATCTTTATTAATTGCTAGAGCCAAAAAGCCATTCAGTGTTGCTGAAGAACTTATTTTTCCAGCTGCAGGAATGATGGCTGAAATAATGCTGGATAAAAAGACAGCTGACCAACTAAAAGCAGTTCCTTTGTCACATCAAACTGTCTCTCGCAGGCTAAGTGAAATGAGTGCAGATATTACGGATCAGGTTGTGAATAAGCTGAAAGCAAGCCAGTCATTTGCACTCCAAGTTGACGAATCCACTGACTTCAGTGGGCAGGCTCATCTTGTCTCCTTTGTGAGATATATCGATGAAGATGATATCAAAGAACACATACTATTTTGCAAAAAAATAGAAGAGTACACAACAGGGGAGGCTATTTTCAATGTTATTAATCAATTCTTCTCTGAACAAGAACTTAGCTGGAAATCTTGCTTGAGTATGTGTACAGATGCTGCTGCATCCATGACCGGGAAGGTGAAGGGCCTAGTGGCAAGGTTTAAGAAGGTAAATCCTGATGTGGGAGTGGACTCACTGCATCATTCACAGAGAATCATTAGCGTCAAAGAAAATGAGGTCACAGTTGCACAGAATTCTCAATGATGCCATCAAAGTAATCAACTTTATTAAGTCAAGACTACTTAATAGTCGTCTGTTTTACTCACTGTGTGAAAGCATGGGGTCAGAGCACACAGAGCTATTACTGCTGTCGCGTGGAAGGATACTCACCAGACTGTTGAATTGCGAGATGAGGCACCTTCCTTCTTATCAGAACATGAATCTCCTTTTGCCACATATTTTGAAAATATTACTTGGCTTGCACAACTGGCATATCTTGAAGACATATTCGGCAAACTCAATGAGTTGTCTCTGCAAGGTAAGGACACAAACGTTCTCAACCTTTATGACAAAGTTGCTGGTTTTCAAAAGAAAATAGAACTGTGGAAGCAAACATGCTCAAGGGGAGAGTACGTTCTTTCCTCTGCCAGATGCCTACTTTTCCAATAAAAGTTATGAGAAAGGCACTGTGAAACCAGTCATTATGGAACAGTTGACTAACCTTATTAGTGCTTTTAAGTCTTACTATCCTAACATACATGAACGATCAGTACAGCTTGACTGGATTAGAAATCCATTCCTCTTTTCTAACCACGAGAAGCTTCCTATTTGTTTCCAGAAAACACTGATAGAAGTGTGTGCGGACCGTGGCCTAAAACTGTTATTTGAAAGCTCAAATGTCACTCACTTCTGGAGCTCTGTGATGAAGGAGCACCCTGGCTTAGGAAAAATGGCTTTAGAAAAACTTTTGCCATTTGGGTCTACCTATCATTGTGAGGTGTCTTTCTCCGCACTGAGCATTATAAAATCGAAACAGAGTAACAAACTAAATGTCAACTTGGAACAAAGCCTCATCACTGCAGTAGTCTCAATATCGCCAAGGATGGAAAAAATCATCAGCGAACATCAGCCTCACATCTCACATTAAGTTGTGTAAGTAATCTTCAGGCATTTTGTTATTAAATCATCATTTTTATTTGTGTAATAAATTTGAATTTATTGAACAACACTCGTATAATGCAGTCTTTTCATAATTAATAAACTATTTGCATGATTATCCTAAATAAAACTGAGTTTGGTCAGCCATGATGAGGGAGAGTGGGGGGGAGGGCGATACGTAATAGTAGGAGAAGGTAATAAAGGGTACAATAGGCGAAAATGTTTGGACAACACTAAATCTGAACCGGGTGACCTATATCGTTTCTGCCTGACAAACCAGTTTTCCTTCAAATCGCTACACTGCATGCGACGACTCGTACCTGGTTATTAGTTTTTATGTGAAAGAAAACTATTGAGATGGCTTTGTCTGTCCATCCGTGATTTTTCTCCCTGCAGTTTTTCTGTCCGCCCTCAGATCTTTAAAACTAATGACGCTAGAGGGCTTCAGATTATCATGATGATCATCCCTCCAATCATCACACACAACAAATTGCAGCCCTCTACCTTCATTAGTTTATTTTATTTAAGTTTAAATTTAGCCATGGTCGTGCGTCTGGCAACATTATAGGACAGGCCACCACCGGGCCGTGGCTGCAAGTTTCATGGGCAGCGGCTCATACAGCATTATACAGTAAGCAGAAAACTCGATTGCGCCGGAGAAACTTCGGTGCATTTTTTTACTTGTTTCTTTTGTGATCATTCTTTTTGTTATATTAAAGTAGATTATCTTAATTAACCTTAATTTTCCTTTCGATAATCGTTGGGTCGAAATGGTAATGGCCGATAATCCAATACATTTCCTTCCCAAGACTGCTCAAAGTACTATGTGAATCTCACATAGGCATTAGTTAACGCACAGGGATGAAGCTTTCTAGTCCTGAGTTTTCAAATATTAGAAACCATGCACAAATATGCAAATGCAGAACCAACTACGATGATTTTAAGATAATTTTATCCAGCCCTAATGAAAGTCACCTCCCTGTACTCGACTCCTTGGCCATTAAGCACTTGTTCCACTATTCAGTAACAACACTAGAGCAGTTTCATTATGCGTTGCTTAGACCGCCCACTCCTATCTTTCCTTGGTTATCTCGACTCGTTCTCGCCTTGGCAAACCTTTCAGCAACTGAACCTTGGGTTGTACGGTTTGTTTTATATTTTTTAAATTTGTAACAATTTTTTTACTTAGTGTTTAATACATTGTGTGCTTTTAGTTATTTTTAATTTTATATTTTATATTTTTTTCTCGTGCTTTTTTTGTATGCGACAATTTATGTTAATCTTGCTGGACAAGTTTGTAATTTATGTATCTTTTATTCTCCTTTTATAGCCTTGAAAATGAGACCACAGTCTTGAAACGTTGGCAACAATAAAGTAACCCAATGTATTGAGCTGTTTTGCCTCTTCACCTTTTACTGACATGATTTGTTGCATATATATATAATATATATATATATATATATATATATATATATATATATATATATATATATATAATATATATATATATTATATATATATATATATATACATACATACATAACATATATATTATATATATATATATATATATATATAATATATATATATATATATATATATATATCAATTCAAGCTACAAATGTCCTTTAATATCTAAATTCACTTTACCTCCAAATGATATATTTTCATATATGTACCGAAGGGGAATTTTTAAGTTGATAACAATTTCGTACCCCCCATGGGATCGAACCACCGTCCCAGGTGGACGGGGACGAAATCAGGACAGTCAGTGACGCTATCCAATCAGCCAACAGAGACGCTATAAGTTCATATCGATTCTGACCTTACAAATCACCCTCGATCTGGATGCTTTCGTAATTAGAATCGATATGAAACCCCGTCTACCATGTTGGCCAATTCGAGCGTTTGACAGAACGTAGCCTTTGTTATGAATAATTATCACATCAAACCTGAGGCCATTTAATATCATCAAAGCAAATGTCCTTTAATATCTATTCACTACCTCCAATGATATAATTCTTAATGTACCGAAAAGGGGAAATTTTTAAGTTGATAACAAATGTCCCCCCATTTGGGGATCGAACCACCGTCAGGTGGACGGGGACAAATCAGGGGACAGTCACGTGACGCCTATCCCAAATCAGCCAACAGAGACCATAATTTCATATCGATTTTCGACCTTACATCACCCCGATCTGGATGACCTTTGAAATTAGAATCGGGGATATGACCCCCTAACCAATGTTGCCAATTTCGAGATTTGACAGAAAAAAAACCCCCCGTAGCTTTTGTTTATGAAAATTATCACATCGAACGTGTCCATTTATATATCAATTCCAAGTACCAAATGCCTTTAATATCTAAAATTCATTTACCTCCCATGGATATATTTTTCATATATGGACCGAAGGGGAATTTTTTTTAAGTTATAACAATTTCGTCATGATCGAAACCGTCCAGGGGGGGAGGACAGAAATCAGAGCAGTGACTATCCAATCAGCCAACAGAGACGCTATAAGTTTCATATGAATTCTGACCTTACAATCACCCTCGATCGGATGCTTTCGTAATTAGATCGTATGAAACGTCTACCATGTTAGGCAAATCAGCGTGACAGAAACGTAGCCTTTGTAGGAATTATCACATGAAAAAACGTGATCATTTAGTATATCAATTCAAGCTACAAAGTCCCTAATATAAAATTACTTTAACCTCAAATGATATATATTGTAGAAGGGGATAGTTGATAACAATTTCGTCCCCATGGGAGAACCACGTCCGTGGACGGACCGAAATCAGGAGCATGAGCTATCCAATTTCAGCCAACAGAGAACGCTAAGTTCCATATTTTGATTATGACTTACAATTCACCCTCGACGGGAGCTCGTAATTAGAATCCGTATGACCCCGTCTACCATTGCCAATTCGAGCGTGACAGAGTAGCCTCGTTATGAATAATCACATGAACCGTGACCATTTATATAAATCAATTCTACAAATGTCCTTTAATATCTAAATTCACTTTACCTCCCAAATGAATATTTTCATATATGTACCGAAGGGGATAGTTGTAAAACATTTCGTCCCCCCATGGGATGAACCCCACCGCCAGGTAACGGGGACGAAACAAGGGACAGTCAGTTGACGTATCCATCAGCCAACAGAGAATTTCTATAAGTTCTATCCCCCCGATTCTGACCAAAAATCACCCTCGACCTGGATTGCCTTTGTCCAATTAGGTCGATATGACCCGTCTACATGTTGCCAAATCGAGCGTTTGACGACGTAGCCTTTTGTTATGAATAATTATCACACGACCGTGATCCATTTATATATCAATTCTAGCTACAAACGTCCTATCTAAATTCATTTACCTCCCAATGATATTTTCCATATATGTAACCAGGGGAAATTTTTAGTTGATAACAATTTCGTCATGGGATCGAACCACCCCCAGGTGGACGGGGAACGAAATCAGACAGTCAGTGACGTCCAATCAGTCCAAAACAGAGACGCCTATTATTCATATCGATTCTCGACCCTTACAAAAAATCACCCTCGACTGGATGCTTTCGTAATTAGAATCGATATGAAACCCCGTCTACCATGTTGGCCAATTAGGCGTTTGACAGAACGTAGCCTTTTGTTATGAGAAAGTTAAGCCCTGTAATGGGGAAGTATCAATTTCGAACCTGATCATTTATATCAAATATCAAGCTACAAATGTCCATTAATATCTCAATTCAACTTTACTCCCAAAAAAAAAATCGATAATATTTTCATATATAAAGTACCGAGTCGAAGGGGATCTTTTTAAGTTATACCCATTTTCGTCCCCCCAGGGAATTTTTCGAACACCGTCCATGGGAGGACCTCCGGGGACGGGGAAAATCAGGCAGTCCAGTGTCCGATGTGATAAATAGTCATATACATAAATAGTATATATATATGAATATATATCATATATATATCATTAATATATATATATATATGATATATATATAATATTATATATACAGGGTGTTTCGAAATAGAGCCCCCCCCTCCCCACTACAGCATAAACACTAAAATTGATTTCTAGAAACAGACAAAAGTAATCAGTCCGTATATAATTTATTTAAAGTTTCTCTCTGAGAATATTTTAATATTTGTCCCCCCATGGGTCCATCTGCCTTAACATCAGCCTGCATTATTGAGGGTATTGATTTCAGTAAATCAGTCAACAGGTCTAGACATTCGATTTCCAGTTCGAGCACTGTTTCGTCACCTCTCTTCACAGGTCGTCGAGGATTGATATACCATCATAGTTCACTGTGCGCGCTTCAACACGATCCTGTAAGATACTACCAATGTTTTCACACACATTATGGTCAGGGGAGCTACCTGGAAATTCACTTATGTGAAGAAATCGATATCACTGTTTCGAAGCAGCTCCTGTGTCTGAAGAGCCTTGAAACATGGTGCCTTATCATGCAAAAATGTGACTTCTTCAACAGATAACACATTTTCAGGATCTTTGAGGAAAGGCGGTCTTCATCAAAAGTAGAATCAGGACAGATCAGTGAACAGTCCCAGGAAACAAACCGATGAGTTATAAGTTGCTCACGTCATAAAGACACCAGGAAACGTTCATGGATGCACTTTATAACACCGTTTCAAAGTTCCAGGCTTCATGTTCACGTTATATAACAGCACACAAAATTAAAACCGCTCCTCTCTTTGCTCAGCTCCTGAAACTCTGCAGATATCAGAATTTTTACCCTTTCACCTTCGATAAATATGGACCCACTTTTAGATCCCTTTGCTGCTCCCTTAAGAAAAATGTCAATAAACTTTGTGAAGTTGAGTATGATTTGGAATTTCTTCTGTATTGTGGTCTTAATCACGTCACCCCTATTTTTTTTTAAATGTAAACTATATAATTCATTGCTATATCTCATATATTTATTCATATTTGGCCTCTGCCTTGCTTAAAATAGAAATTTCATTAAAAAAACATTAAAACCCTTGATATTATTGCAAGTAATAATTAACTGCATGATTATCATATTTGGATAGTTATGTGTTCTTACTTTTATTTAATGGCAGTATTCACATGTATATTTTCAAAGTCAAAGCCACTGATATGAAGAAACTACATACAAATGATGTTACCTTTCCCAGATTTCATAGCACCAAAAGGACCTTTTTTAACTTTAAAAATTATTCGTAATCAAATGAGAAGAGATCCTTTTGTCTTTTGGATTAGATTTTTGCTTGCCCAGTTTTCAACCTTCATATATAAAGTTTTTTAGCTGTTTAGAATTCATGCTTACCAGACTGACATATCTTAATTTGAATCTTGACGTGCCCTTTATACGCCTACAAATGCAGACCTTAGCCCACAAAACTTTGTTTAAACTAACATCCAAGTGGTTTCCCATCTTCAAGAGTATGACCTTCGTATTCTCGTCTCTAACCAAAAACAATCGCATTATCGTTACATTTGCGAGCCAATGCGACAATCAACGACAGACATTTGGCAGTTATTTAGTACAACAAATGCATCAAGATGTTTTTCTTTTCAAATCTTCGGTAAGCTTATAAACATCACATATGCAGACAATCTGACGACATACACACATACAAACTTGCATGATTAATTGTTTTATAGTCATTAAATCTTCGGCCAACAGACTATATATCCTTCTTTTTACATTGAACCAGTATTAATTTATGATTATTCAATATTCAATGCCAGATCAGTAAAGGAATGAGGACGATGGTCTCATAACCAAAGGGTGATGGACTATTGGTTCATAATAAGAATATGATTGCATATGCCAATACGTTCGTGTTTTGCATATTGTAACTGTGACTGCAGTGTTAATTATGTTTTTATTTTTATGTCTTATGTCTAATAATTATATAATTATATTCCCCTATAAGGATCATATATATATATATATATATATATATATATATATATATATATATATAATATATATATTTATATATATATATGTATGTATATACCATTTATACACACGTATATATACTTATATACATGCACGTATATATGTATATATAATTATATATATCTGTATGTATATATATACATTTATGCATATATATTATAAATATACATATATATGTGTGTGTGTATGTATGTTTATATATGTGTGTATAAATGTATTATATTATGAGACAAGGGAAGACATGAAAATGAAACGTAATTAAGACTGCAGTCACACTTAACAATATTCAAAACACGAACGTATTGGCATATGTAATCATATTCGTATTATAAACCAAATCCATCACCCTTTAGATATAAAACCATCGTCCTCATTCCTTTAATGAATATTGAATAATAAAAAATAATACTGGTCAATGTAGAAAGAAGGATATAGTCTGTTGGCTGAAGATTTAATGACTATAAAACAATTAATCATGCAAGTTTATATGTGTGTATGTGGTCAGATCGTCTCTGCATATGTGATGTTTATAAGCTTACCGAAGATTTGGAAAAGATTTGGAAAGAAAAACATCTTGATGCATTTGTTGTACTAAACAACTGCCCAAGGTCTGCCGTTGATTGTCACATTGGCTCGCAAATGTATTTCCGGTACTCGACATTTATCTTGAACTCCACGACCTTGCGTTCTCTCCCGTGCCGTGCCTCCTTCAGTCACGAATGAATAGCAGTGAATATTATCTTCGATCACCTTTTTTATTATTTGCATATTCATTCCAAAAAGCAAATGAAGCGGCGGCAGGTGGCGTTACCATTGTTCGTTTCTAGCGTTCGTGTATAAACAGCAAACAATAGGTTTTCCTATTCTGTGTTTGTAGAGTGAAATATCATACTCTCTTTCCGTGCTGCTTTTGAATGCCTCACCCCAGTTCGGAAGGCTGTCGGGTTTGAAACGGAGGGGTTGAAAGGGAGGGGGGAGGGGGGAGATCTTTATTTGTTCATGCGAAATGCTCTTGATATAATATCAGGGTTTCTCACTTTGAGGATGGATCCATTATGTAAGGCCGTTTCGGAAATGCAGTAGACCCTTCCAATGCGTTTATATATATGACTGGTTGGTACCTTGAGGTTTATCTTACCAGGTAAAATACTGAGGTTGCGTTTCATTATAAGCAGAATCATTGATTTGCGTTGTATATATAAATGTATATATATATATGCATATGTATATATTTATATAGATGCTCTTGTGTGGATAGATAGATAGAATCGATAGCTAGGTGGGCAGGTAGAAACCCTATCTGTGTATAAAATTGCCAGTTTCACTTTGATATATTTTCACATCACGTCTCACTATGGTCAGTTTCATTTCACTTGTCCACTCACCAAAGTAAGGTTAAGGTAGATGTGGCTTCATACTCGTACCTAGCTCTCAATTGGCTGAAATCAATGTTTCCGATATCGTGGGCTTACTGTGATACAGACGCAAAATGTTTCTTCAGTAATACATCTGGTGCTTCTATATACAAACAGCCTTTAGATCATAAACATGCCGATTTATGTCGATACTATAACAGTAAAAACATACAAATGACAAGCTTGTAACTTAAAAAAAAACTTTTATTTTCTCACTGTAGGTATATAGAGATCTGGACTTGCAAGTGGGAAAAAAAGGTATTTTAATAATGTCTTTTATGTAAAGATACGTAGGTTAATAAACAAGAAGATGCTGTCTAGGGCCCAGGGGAGTTGAATGGAACGGCCATTGCCGTACTGGCTGGAAGATGGTAATTTCAGTGACAGTATAACATGGCATGATGGTAATGAATGGCATTGTGTTTATCTTTCCAGAATTCTCCGCATGATTATATAATTTTTCTTAATCTCAAAAATAATATTAATAGCTCATTGCTTGGGCACTTTCAGGACTATTTATATGGAATGTATGTCTACTTAAAAGAAGGCCAGTAAAATTAAATGTCAGTGGTCTTGCGTCATGTTTTAGCAGTAAACAATATTAGCTGTTATTTTTCAGTTACGAGCGTAGCTATCATAGTGAAGTTGTTTTTTTATACATGCATTGAAACTATACATAGAAGAGTTTGAATAGTAAGAAAATCCTGTGATCTGAACAGTTTTTAAGTATAGATATGTATCTTCTGGACTCTTACTAGTGAAATAAATCATAATTACTGAAAACTCATCGTTCGTTTGTGTTTGATCTGAGTGGATTATTGTTTGATGCAATCTAGTCTTTCGTGTGCTTGTGTTGGCATGTTATGAATACAGATTGACGAGTTTGTTTTATATCAGAAGGGGTGAGGTTCCTTTGTATATATAACCATTCAAATAGGTTTTGGGAGAAATGGTTTAAGATTCATTGCAATAAGCCAACGATATCGGAAGCGTTGATTGGCCGCCAGTCAGGTGCTAGCCATATGCATATGCACTGACTTCATATCACTTTAATTTTTTTTTAATAAATTCTCTCTGATTTCTAATCCTCACATACTAAATTTCACAACTCTGCAATTGAACTTTTAACATAAAAAACTCCAAGATATGAGGAGTGGTGATATATCTTATGGAGAAGAGTTTTTTTGTACCGGTGGTAACCAATCGGTTCGTATGATGGAGTCTAAGCCAGCGACATGAAATGTGGTATTAGAATCGACGACGTATAAATTTCGTATTGGAAATCGCTGATCAAATATCATCTATTCTCACTCCCCACCCCATCCCCTCTTTAAAAAAAAGCGAACGAACGTGGATACGGGAGTGGCGTCACTCCGATATCCAATATAGGAGATTTTACAATCCCTTAATATTTATGAGCCGTGATTACGGCCGTGATATGTAGGATACGTATTGTAGGTGAAATACTCATATTAGTCCTGTATGTTTACAAGCCCTGCAATGTCGGAACCAGGGTGATCTAGAGTATGCTCGTTGCTTGCAAAAAAAAAAAAAAAAAAAAAACTGACATCTGTTATAAATTTGTATTTATAGGTTTGTTCCCTTATCTACTCTTTAAAAATGTTGAACTGAATTTTGAGTAGCAGTTACAGTAAGTACTTCTTCATCTCCCAAAATAGGTTCATGTAATTAGTTTTGTGTTGTTATTGTTGTCTCATGATTGAATCGATTTCAATGTCTAAATTATGCATGTAGTTTTGAGTAGACGGACTAAGGACCGTGTTATGAAACCCTGTTTATGATTTTAGGATGCCCGGAGTGCACTTAGAAGAGAATACATTTGTAATTCCATTTACTTGTAATTACATCGAATGTAGTTGTTACAGTTCAAAAGACAGTATGAATATGATATATATATATATATATATATATATATATATATATATATATATATATATATATGTGTGTGTGTGTGTGTGTGTGTGTGTGTGTGTATGTGTGTGTATATATATATATATATAGATATATATATATATATATATATATATATATATATATATATATATATATGGAGAGAGAGAGAGAGAGAAAAAAAAAAACAGACCTTTACTAAAGGTATGTTTATGCATGGGAGTGATGTTACCTTTCATTAAGATTAAACAGTATAATTCAGTGTCCGTAGGAAGAGGAAACGCAATTTTATGATGATAATGAGGATGATGGTAGACGTAAACATATGTTTTCCTTCGCATGGCTAAGTTGGTAGTTTGGTAGGTCTTGGATCATTGTAACGTTGAATAGAGGATATGATATGGGGTGTTATGCCATGGAAAAAGGTCGCTTTTGCTTATATGAAAAAACGCTGGTAATAATAAACAAATACCATATTTAAAAAATGGTAGTTTGGGAAACTATGAGGCCACCCTTAAAATATACGGGATCAATTTCCTTTACCGATTATAATTGCAGCCTTGTATGGATCCAGTATCTTGTACAAAACAAGCCAGTGGAAAAAAAAAAATCCTAATTCTGGTTAACTGTCTGATTTTGTTAGTGAAGATTAACACACCTTCGAAGATCATCTATGTGTCGTGTCACTGTTATTTTCTTATTTCGGTAACAAAATAAATTTTGTTTTGCTTATGGCTTACTGATTTTATGTGTATTTTTGCGCATGTTGCTTAACAAACTGATTTCTCACCTTTGATTCATATTAAATGGATCTCACGTTTCGCGTGACTTTTTTTTTTCCACCACTTTGTTTTATTTCATATCTGTTTATGTAGTATTAGTGATGTATTAATCATTCATTTCATATTATTTCGTAGTCCCTCAACCGTTAAGTGGTCATTTTTTATTTCATTCGTTTTCGTTTTGCTTTCCCCTATTCCTTGTTTACTGAAACCTTGGGCCGTTATATCCACACATTTGTCTAATTTGTTTCATTTTGAAATTATTCATTCATTATACATTTTTATCCATTGTCTCATTTCTATTATGTCCCTCTCCTTCACTTTCCTTCCATTCTTCTTCCAATAACCCCATTTTTTCTTGTAATTTCGTCCCTACTGCAACATTTTCTTGGTGCGTCAAAAATTTCATCAAATCCCCTTTTCCTTTTCCTTTCGTAGTTCTGCTTTTCAAGTTATTCCCCTTTCCTTTAGGATTTCGTTATTCCCCCTTTGCCTTTTTATCATCTTCATCCTTCCCCTATTTATTCTTCCATTTTTATAACCAGTCTCACGTTATTTTTAACCACCCTCTTCCTCTGTTTTTATTAGTCTTGGATTTTTTGTTTTTTGTTTTTTTGTTTTGTTTTAAGGATCTATTGTGTTCTGGGGCATCATTTCTCACTTCGATTATTTCTTATTTATTGTATTCCCCACCGAGACGTGATAATGGTCGTGATGCTTCTTCCATCAGAATACACACGCGCACGCACATATACGTATACACATACAAATACACCTTAATTCTGCAGATCAGTGATCTCTGTATTCAAATGCTGAATCGTGGTGGAAGATTCCCTTGTGCAGGAAACTTCCGTGACCCTATGTGCTTCATACAAATAAGTACGCTCACCAACAGCTTGTCAAAACCCCCTTCATAAACTGCTGTTCACTTCATTCTCGCTTGGATGTTGAGGACCCTCTTGTCCAGTACCTCCTTCCCTCCATATTTCCATCTCCTTTTCAGGTGTTCCTCATCTCGTTCCTCCTAAGACTTCCGGCTTGCAAACTCTTTTCACCATTCTTTCCACACGGTCGTGCATTTCAAAACCCTCGGGTCCATCGTTTCACCTAAGCTGACCCTTTTACCACTACTACGCTTCTCTCATTCTCGCCATTTCACTTTTCTCTGCGGCCACAAATAATGCGTGAAAAGTCCATCGCTACGGATTCCACCATTTCTTTTCATTTGCAGTCAGCACCCCACACTTACTATATATATATATATATATATATATATATATATATATATATATATATATATATATATATATATATATATATTGTATATATATATATATATATATATTTATCTATATGTGTATGTATGTATGTATATATATATATATATATATATATATATATATTATATATATATATATCTACATATATATATATATATATATATATATATATGAACAAAGCTACAGCCACGAAGGAAAATTGAAACACTGGAGATGCTAAGTACTTTCGTCTTATTACCAAGACATGGTCACAGCAACTAAAGATACACGCAAATAGGGGTCTATATAAATGTTGGGTACAAGTCACAAGGGAATACAAAAAGGTCGGGAGGTCACAGAACGGTCAACAGATTAAAATCGAAATCTGCTTATTGGCAATCCTCTTTTATTCTATCTTTCAATTCCTTCTGGAACATATGTTTTATGACTGGGTCAAAGAAAATACCCTTGACTTAAAATTATTCACCTGGGTTAACTGAATCAAAACAAGGTATATACATAAATACGATAGTAGTACAGGTATACATATATATATAGTATGTATGTATGTAGTATGTATGTATGTATGATGTATGTCATGTATGTATTATGTATGTATGTATGTTAAAACGTATTGTAGTATGTATGGTATATATATAGATATATAATATAATATAGTATATTATATATGTATATATATATATATATCATATGAAGGCAAACAAACATTTCCTCCGATGGCAACATTTTAATCACGGCTCGAATCGCGCCCACATCATTCCCAGCTCGGGAAACGAAAGTGGAGATTAATCATGGAGGTGATTATACTTGCAAACTACTCAGGAACTGCACAGATAATTAACCGTAGTCGCATTTATATTTAAATCCATATTGTTTTTGCAGTGACCCCGAGCGGCGGTGGTCTGCAACAAGTGGCAGACGCCGTCCTCAGATATTACGAAGGTCATAGCCTGAAACCCTATTTATTTTTTCACTATGGTGAAGCAATTCGTCTCGTCATTTCGATGGAATTAACTCGTTTCACATTAATGTAACAGCTTGACTCGGTTTGTAGGTTTAATGGGTAAGCTACAAACGAATGTCTGCTTAAATGGTTCCAAGTTATTTTCGTTACTGACGTGTACTGAAGGTGACTGGCTGGAGAGGCTATTGAATATCTATGATTTCAGTATCTTCTTGAAAAAGTTATTAGATGATAATATAGACTTATTTTTTGCAGTTAGTCAGTATGAAATTATTACCATGATTTTAGACATTTGTCAGATAGATGACTGACAAGCACAGCCTTTTATGGAAAAGCAAATAATATGGAAAATACACTAACTTGTTCAACAGGAAAACCGTAATAGGGAAATACTGAAGTGATCAGTTTGACATATATTTTTTTTATGTTTTTATTTAGACTCGTTATTAAGATAAAAACCAAAATAAAAAACGTTTTGTAAGTTTTGTTGACGCGAAAATACGCCTTTTTAAATATAATTTCATTTTAAATTTTAAGATTTAAAGAAAAGTAAATGAAAGGCAGTAGTAATTGTTGTTTACTGTATTAAATGAAAGTCTGTAGTATTTGTCGTTTACTCTCTAACTCATGAATGATTTTACTATTTGGCAAAAATTTCGCTTTCTTTTTTTACATTGTGCTTCGCTATTTATTCTTTGCCATCAATGGCAATTCTGCCTCATTCAGCTCAGATTTGATTCTGTTCCAAAGTCGGGTTTGATGTACGACCTCCTGTTTTGAGTGGCCGTAACTCCTTCAGCTTTTCTAAGAATCAAGCAAGCCAAAGGATCTTCTTCCTTCAGAAACTCCGTCTTATAGTATTGAACCCTACATATACAAAAGCCGTATGAGACTTTAAGCTTTTGATCATCACTTTTGCGTTCTAACTGTAAATTTTTAGTGTTTTTTTTACTATTAATATATTAGGAAATAGATATTTTGTTATTTTTATATTCTTTTTGTAAAGGATAAAACCCAGATTTCATTTGTTCTCCTAAACTAATTGAAAACATTTGTCAGATTGAATTAAACTTTTTACGTTTTTATAATGCATAAACATTCCGTTTCAATTTGCAATACCTCTCCTAATTTTTCCATTTCCTTCATGTTTTGATATACCTCATGTATTCAGAGTTGTCTGTAAACAGAATTACCAATGAGATTCTGAACAAATTGCATTTATTTTTTTCGTACATTATAATTTTAGTTGGTTTTTGGTTTTTATTTTAGTTAGTTTTCCAGATATTTTTCCTCATTACTACCCAGGAAAGAATAGTGTCTTACCCTAAAATGCAGTGTAAAATCAATTTCTGTAACAGCAAATAAACGTCCTCTTAACCTTAAAGTTTAAAAGACCATTTATCCATCTTCTTGTATTCCTGAAATTTCTTAAAATTTTGATATTATCTCGAAGTTAAAGAGTTCAGTTTACAAAACATTTTAAGGGTGAAAAAATATTTATAAGAATTCTTCTGTTTAGTTATTTTTTTTTTTATTGTTCATTGCTTTGAACTTTCAAGTAAGAAATTTAACCTTTTAAATGTGTCATTTAGAAGTTCGTTAATTAAGGTACCTTCTACTATATTTGTAACGTAGCGCACTATTACTGCTTTTATTCTTAATTCCATAAATATAAATCATTACTTAGTCTACAAACTTAGTCATAATATTAACGATAACATGTGGAGAGATGTGTAGCTCCCCTGCTCGGAATGACTTTAAAGAAAATAAAAATTAAAAAGAAAAACTCCCATTGAACTTCACTGAATTGAAAGGGGGAAATGTCATTATGACCAGAGGCTATTGATTTTGACTAGCAGCCCAGGCTAGTCGAATACTGGATAAACGTTAGTCAAGGGGATATGAAGGGCCATCAGGAGACTCTTTGAAACCCCTCACAATCCAATACCTTTGAGAAAAAAAGAACTATTGATTACTACTCACGTCCATCTGGCTATATAATATTTATTATATATATATATATATATATATATATATATATATATATATATATGTATATATATATATATATATATATATATATATATATATATATATTTAATATAATGATATATATGAATATATACATATATATATATATATATATATATATATATATATATATATATATATATATATATAATATATATATTTAATGATTTATATATATGAATATATATATATATATTATATATATATAAATATATATATATATATATATATATATATATATATACTAAAAAGAAAGATGTAGAGAAGGATTGAGTTAGAGAAATCTTCAGCTCACTCACTTAATTAATTAATTAATTAATTTATTTATTTATTTATTTTTTGTCAAAGACGTCGTCAGGACGCCAAATCATCTTCAGAGACAGTGTTTAATTGGAAAGAATCAAAGACCTGGTTCTCTTTTTACAGCGTCTCTTCAGCTGACGGTGGTGTCTGCGGAAAAAGGGTTGGCAGCGTTTGTCAGGTTTCGTAGAAAATTTTGACAGAAAACTGCGCGTGGTTCAAGTTTTATTTTCCTTTTGTTTCCTTTTTTTTATTCCATAATACAGCAAACTTGGTTATGATTCTGGCTTTGTAGAGTGCTGCCTTCTGTTGATGGCATGTGAAACTTTAGGATAATATGTAGTGAAAATAATATTGATTTGTTTAAGGTATTCTTTTATATAGCTTCGTAACCGAGCAATATTTTCTCTCTCTCTCTCTCTCTCTCTCTCTCTCTCTCTCTCTCTCTCTCTCTCTCTCTCTCTCGTCCAACCTGAGCCGAACCATCACTTTTATTGTAAATTGAGCTACACATTTTTCAGTCCTAGGAATTGAAACTGGTATCCTTAATGATTTTTTTTATTTCGATATTCTGCTGCCAGGCAAGAATAATGTCATTTTATTTTACGTTCAGTGAAGCGGTATCTTTGCTTTTTACGGCATATGATAGATCACACGAGTATTTGGCTCGTATTCATGGCATATTAGTTGCGATATTATTCAGTGGTTTTAGTTTCTCCATAGTTCATTCACTGTTCAAGTTTTAGTCTCATGATTATATGCCTGCATGGTTGAAATTTTCAATGGAAAATTTTTCTTAAAAGTTGGTCAGTAAAACCCTTCATAAATGCTTTAATTTTTGTGAATATGAATTTTGTTCTATTACGTATGATTACGATGACTCTGATATTATCATAATAATAGTTTTTTAAGATAGATATTACAAAAGAGTGCAGGTTTCATTCATTTAGCTTAATGTAAAAGCTAAGATAATTACGACTACGAATAGCTTAGCGTTTGTTTTTCCTGCCGCAGGCTTTTATATACACGACGAGAAAAATTAATCTCGAAATTACATCCAAATAAATAAATGCATTCAAAATAATCTTGGATGCAGTATAATGAGCTTAATGGCATAATAATATAGCTAAAAACATCCGCTGGATAGTATGTCTACGGACGAATCCTGCCTGGAGAGGGAAAAAAAAGACAATGGTTATGCAGGTTAATTAATCAAAGAATTTGGGGATAATCGTCCTCACGTGGTGTTTTGTTTTTTTATCTTGATTCGCCTGTTACACGCACGCGATTGTTTATCTTAAGGAAATTGTCACACTCTGGCGAAGCTTTTTTTTTTTTTTTTTTAATGTGCTGTATGCATACTCTCTCTCTCTCTCTCTCTCTCTCTCTCTCTCTCTCTCTCTCTCTCTCCACAAGTTCCTTGTAGGAGGGTTACGTGCTCGTTTACCGAAGTTGGATTCCCTGCTCTGCCAACGTGCAACCAGAAGAATGCATTTCTAGTGATTAGAAATTCATTTCTAGATATAATGTGGTTCGGATCCCACAATAATCTGTAGGTCTCGTTGCTGAGTAACCAATTGGTTCCTAGCCACGTAAAGCATATCTAATTCTTCTGGCCAGCCCTAGGAGAGGTGTTATTCAGCTCAGTGGTCTGTACAAAATGGAATCTCTCTCTCTCTCTCTCTCTCTCTCTCTCTGATATTTATTTTTTCGTCTTCCTAATCATGGGAGCAGTACTTCCATTAGGTGCACCACCCATCTCTCTATAGTGAGAAATTTTAGTGTTCCAAGCATATCAAGACCTTTTGGCTTTTTGCTGCACATACTCCCAAAAGCGCTCTTTTAACCATGTTCCCAAAAACCATTTTTTTAAACACTCCTACGATCACTTTTTAAATCATGTTCCCAAAAGCATGCTGTTAACCATGTCCATAAAGGCACTTTGAACCATGCTCCCAAAAGCTGTTTTTTTTCTTTTTCTTTTTTTTTAACATGCTCCAAAACGCACTCTTATAACCATGCTGGCAAAAGCACGCTTTTAACCATGATTCTAATACCGCTATTGAACATGTCCCCAGAAGCATCTCTTGTACCATGTTCCCAATACCGCTACATGCTGCTTAAAACACCTTTTACCCATGCTTTTAAAAGCATTTTTTTAACTATGATAAAAAAAAAGTTTGTTAGCCATGTATTCAAAGTCATTTTTAACCTTACTCCTATAATCCAATGATTTTACCAGTGCTTCTAAAAGTACTTTTAACCGACCCGCCGGTATTCTCTTTTTCTCATAGGATAACCGAATCAGATTTTCCTCATGTGCAGCTTTTAATTTTTACAACGCAATATTCGTATTTGTATTTTTTGTTCAACTCACATTGATTCCATAAAATTCTTTAGTCATGACCGCCCTTAATTTTTTTTATTTTATTGTATCAGATGCCACCAAATGACGTATTATTTGAACGTTTGACATGTATATGACGCGATGGATATCCCCGCGAAGTGAGAGATTCGCTCTTACCGTCGTTATATATTTGCAAATTCAAGCGAGCTCACTGGTGCCTTTGAACCCTTAGAACCCGGAAGATAAAGTCTTTTTATTAGTATTTGCCGAGGACAAATGTGTATTGAAGCGAAAGGAACCGTCGTAATTGGGTCAGTAACCTTGAAGCTCGAAGAGAAGAAACAACAAGTGCGTGCAATAAACAGGCGGCAACTGGGAGATCTCTTACGAAAAACAATGGCACTGGCAAAAGTCAGGTTGTCTGCTAGATCAAAGGGAGTGTGATCACGTGTGAGTTGCATTACTGCTCTTCGCAAGTAGTATTGTTACTCTTGAGAAAACGGGTGAACGTTTCTTCATCAAATACTTGTTGGTTGAGAGGGAGTTATAGCCACAATTCAAGTAGTCAAAACTTTCTTACTAGATACGTGTGTAATTGTAATATCCACAGTGCCCTCATGCTTAGGTCGGCAACGTGACCTCGTTCCCAAACTCTGGATGCAGGTTTGAATCCTGCTAAAGACATCAGAACGACTTTATATTCTGGTATTTGGCTCTAAGTCTTTATAGTGACAAGCGTATCCAAAAAGTGTGAAGAATTCGAGAAGTTGAGAGAGCATTGAGTTTATTATAATTACTCACACACACCTACCTGCACAGTACAGTACAGTATTGATATATGCGTTAGTGTAAAGTGATCGTGTATGACTTACATACTTGTGAATGCCTTAAAGTATGTTTAGGTATAACATGCTTTTTTATAAGGTTTGTTTGACCTAATGAAACTAAAATCAAGGCAATGGAGTCAAAATCTTTCTAAGCATGCAATCATGATCAAGCTGCTGTAAGATGCTCGTCACAGCGACCTTATTCGTTCTCCGAAGCCACCCTCTGAAAGGTTCTGTTCACCTCACCTTCCAATCGATTATAATCATATGAAATATCTTACCGTTTT
>NC_087215.1:51940175-51945175 GCF_015104395.2 Macrobrachium nipponense | reverse complement strand
GTTATAGATATTCTATTTGACTGACATTTGTTCGGTGACCTAGATCCATGGTAATTACATTGTCTATCTTTGACCAGGGATCAATTTGCACTACTAGACTTAGATGTACTATAAGCTAACAACGTATCTGCCACTCTGCCAAGTTCCTCAAGTAAACAGTATCATCATATGCTACTAACGTTGGTCTAATGTCATCTGGAAGGACCTTTAAAACTTTTACCTTTACAAATTGATCATCTACGTTTAGCTGGACAGAAATCCTGCGCAATTCTCTCAAGAACACTGAAGGTTTTCCACAGATTATGTTATTTTGGTTCACAAGAGTGTCAAATAACTCTGGTTTTGACTTAGTAAAGAGCGAGATGAGTTCATCTTTTAATCTCCAGTAGTCCCCAGCATTTACAACACCCTAGCATGCACATCATCTGTTAACTGGTTCAGAATTCTACTAGGTAAACTTAACAAGGCATGGTGAAATTTGGTACTGGAGACAGTAATATTTGTTAACTCAAATTGTCATTCGACGACGGAAAACCAACGACTTACCGATACCTCGTCGAATGCAGGAGGCTTTACACTTACTGCTGATTCTTGCACAACTGTGCGGCAGTTTCTTCAGCCATGTCGTCGTAAAGTGTGTATCCTGATCTTAGCCCATGACTTAGCCTACTGCAGATTACACGGGGTCGTACGTTACTTTGGCTGCAGCTCACTCCAGGTCACCAAATGCGGGGTTCAACATATGTGGGTGTAGAGGTTGACTAATGCGTGGTGCTAGATGAGGGAGAGGATGATGTATGTGTAGGCTACACTAGGCTAGGTAGGTTCAATGAGTCGACCGGTTCTTCTAACTTCCATAATTTATTAGTCCAACTTGATAACTTAAGAGTAGAACACAATTCCACAGAGGCTGGACTTCAGGTTCATTAGTCAAATTGTAAAATAAAGATGGAGGAAGAGGCCCAAAGCTCCAGTAACAGAAGCTGGCATAATGAAAGACTGATTATAGGGGTTTATTTTTGCTGTCCTCAGCCATGTTTGTTTACTTCCCGCTTAATCCATTCCACCCATGCTCTAGAGTTAGCTGGGAGATACTTTCTTAGCAGTTACATTACGACACAACACACAACTAAAAGAATCCCCTTTGTGGACCATAAAAGCACAACACAGATTTATACAGTGATACACTTGTCTGTACAGTAACTACAACATATAGAAACACAACTCATGAGCAAACTTTCAAGTTACAGCACAACAAAATATGAGGTTTTCAATTGAAAGCATTACTCATGAATTGTTTACAACTTTTCAAGGCATTTTTCTTGCACATAAAGAACCAAAGGAAACAATTTGTTATTATAGCATTATAAAATATACAAGTACGATTTGAAATGTTTTATAATCACGCTACATATATGAAACATGCTTACTTATAAGAATAAAATAAGAACCTTTCTGTTGTAAATGTAGATGTAATAATAAAATAAAGTCAAAGTCCTTGACCTTTGTCAAACTAAAACAAATCAGAAAATAAGGAAAAAAATTAAAAAGTGTAGAAATGAGTATAGTGAAAAAATGAGTTATATAGGAATAATATCTCGACAACAATCATCACATTTGCGATGGTAGAGCGCTTGCCTGCCTTCGTGCATGCGTGCGTGCGAGCGCGCGGGATAAAGGTAAAACACGTAATAAATATCACTCAACCAGTTTTCCGTAATAAATAGTGTGTTTATCATTTTTCCGGACCGGCAGTCTGTCCCTCCGCCACGCACAAATCCTATTATATTTTAATAGAGTACACTGCAATATTAAAGCTCGCCATTATAGTGATACGAATTAGTCAGACCAATTTATTCCTGTGCGTTTTCTCATATACGCTGAATGAGTATCTAGCACAGGAGTTTTTTTCTTAGCTTTTTTTTTATCTGGGTGGATCTACGTAATAGAGCAAATGAAGCAATTTGAATGATTTCCCGTCCAACAAAAGAATTTCCATCCGATGGTAATTATTTTCTTAATGGATCAACTTCAGAGAGCATTTCTCTCGTGTAATTTTTTTTTGTTATGGTAATGTAAGAAGAACTCAAAATCTTATCTTGAATGGGGTATGGTTAATGAGTAGTATTGGATATAAACGCTAAGGTATCACCAATACATTCATACGAACGTACGTTAGAGCAAACACAATATATATATATATATATATATATATATATATATATATATATATATATATATATATATATATATATTATATATATATATATAGTATATACATATATGTGTGTGTGTGTGTGTGTGTGTGTATGTATGTATGTATGTATGTATAACTGAATCACGAAAGTTTGGAACGTGATAAATCCATAAATAAAGGTATAAACCATGAAGGAAAGATAAACAACGGAGTTTCTGCAAGATCTTTCGACTCAACGTCCTTTACTTAGCAGACAAACTGACTTACATGAGAAATTGAGGACACAGGAAAGGTCGTATAAGTGACAAATAGGGATTATAAGGAGATTAGTACCTAGAATCTGACACACCTGGAGAATGAGTAACCTTTCCAAACAAGCATAAACATGGGTACAATTCAAGAACAAAAAGATTAAGTCCAACTACTCACACACAGAGACAAGACAATTAAAGGATTATGCAGGGGGGACAACTGACCACATTCAGATCTTTGGTTCAAAGTTATACGTGACACCTGATTTAATAGACACAATCAATCAATCAATCAATCAAAGTTATACATGACGTAAGCATATGACGTTCTGCCCCTCCCACAAGGTGATAACGACAAACAGCTGTCTCTGATATTCTGAATGAATATTCGTACCTTGTGAAGGCTTCAAGAATGGCGGCTATAAGTCATTGTCCCCGTGGTTGCAAGACAGCTTTTGCGATTAGACTTGCACAATTGTTTAGAAGTGAGGAGGCCCGTGGCAAACCCTACGTAAGGTTGAACAGGGCCCTTTTTTGGGTAAGGAGTACACTCAGACATCCAAGACTACTACTACAACTAATACCATCACTACTAAAAGTGTAAACAAGGAGTATTGGTTGTATTTCATTGTTGCCAGAGGTGTAGACTTTTTCACGAATAGCCAATTATCCATCGAGAAGGAGGCAAGTTAATGACGTCGTAAGTTACGTCATTATACCTTCGAAAGCCATTCCCCTGAGTTTGCTGGAGATGTTTACAAGAAGTCGGTGTTACTCTTATAATTACCAGCATTATGCAACTTTCGTAATACAGAATACAGTAAAAAAAAATTAGGTAGGGATGTAAGATATCCTAGTGACAAAGTGTCATCTTTGTCATGTACGTTGGTAAAATTTTATTCCGGAAAAACACCGGGACATCGGCTGTGAAACAAGCTCATTTTAGGCAAGGTTACAATTATGGTTTTCAGTTTGAGCGCAATTTTGGACAATTAGAAAATAATCCATGGATTTTACCGGGATATACCATTATTTTTATATATTTTTTCATTGTTAATCATTCAAAGTAAATGTTTTACTCGGATTAAAAAAAATAGAATAATAATAATAATAACACAAACAGTATTAACTTTCACTGATATATGATAGAAAGACTATCAAGGACTATTACTTTCAATGAGTTACATTGGCAAATTTGGTGTCATCTTGTAAGATATAAACAACTGACTTAGATTTTTTTAATAGGCACGTATGTCTTGAAATACTAAATAGCTTGGCCCAACAACTAAAGATAATTAATGATATCGTACAGAAAATACGCAGTCTCCATTTGTGACACTATAATATCTATTTTGAAAGCTGCATCAGTGTAATCCAGATGTTATAAAAATTAGATATTAAATATATAAATAATAATAATAATAAAAGGAGCCCATAAAAACGCCAAAATATACAAAGTAAGTATTATATTTCAGAGACTGCTATCTCTCTCTTCAGGTAGGTAATAATGAAAAAAGTTACAGAAAAGACGGTATTAATACCAATACTAGGTCACCCCCACTGATAATTCCTCTTTAATCTTCTTGAATGTTGGTTGAAGGAAGATTTTATCTGCGATATCTGAATCCCAGGCACCATTTGAGATGTTCATTACCTTTCATTGTTTAATCAAGGCTGACTTTATCATTTGGATTTTGTACCAACATTTGCTGCTATAAATTATACGTGATAAATTCCAGTTTATCCTGTGGTTATCGTTATTTATATGGTTAAAAATAGCTGAGCTCCGTTGTCCATACCTAACTGACCGTTTATGTTGTATCAATCTCTGGGGAAGTGATTTTCCTGTAAAACGATGTAAGATTGGTCACAATCCAGTCATGGGATCTCGTATACTCCTGTATCTTTAGGGATTGTTTATATATTCGTTTCCATTGTAAATATTTTTGCCTGCCTCTAATGTTTACAATGGAAACGAATATATAAATCGAAGAGTGACCAGAGTGAAGTAAAAGTGGTTTCTAAGTGCATTGCTTACAAGACCGTTCAATATCTTGATGGATGGAGTGATGCAGAATGTTGGAGAAAAGACATTAATTGATGATCGTAAGTCGTGGGGATTAAAGATCGGGGTGCAAATAGTATGTGGAATGGATTATTATTATATATGATGTCGTGGTCACTGGGTATATTGACGAGAACTGCGGAACTAGCTACTAGCGAAAAGAATTTGAAAATATTTTCGAAAGTAGTAATATTGAGACACAATGTGATCAAGAGTAAATTTGAGACAAACGGAATCCTGAAAAATGGGATAGGGAATACTAATATAGGTGGTGGAAGAATGGATGTTGTTGATTTTATCGGCTTTTCGGAGTAAATATAACAGACAATGGTAAACTGCGAGAGGAAGCGCGTCATGGAGTATTTGAAACAAAGCAAACGCAGCGTCTGTGAAAAAGACAGGGCGGAAACCCAGTTTCTACGGAAGACAAAATTGGAATTTTTGAAGAGATTGCTGTTCCGACTATCCATGAAGAATTGTGGATGTC
>NC_087215.1:51917675-51935175 GCF_015104395.2 Macrobrachium nipponense | reverse complement strand
AACTTTACAAAAAACACCATACAAAGAAAGAAAGAAACAAACAAACAAAAATACTGCTTAATTTCAGTCAGCCTTGTGCTGGAACGGGCTCTTGCTCTTCAGCTCATATTTTAAGTATTGTATATTGTATACATGAAAAGTTAAAAGGCCCATAAACACTATTTGAACGATAATTTGAAGGCGTTAATTAGGATAAGAAAAATGGAGGATATCATATTAAAAAAAAATCAGACAAAGAAGGGGAACTTTCTCTTAGATAAGGAGACGTACATCAGTAAGTTCAAGAACTTTTAAACGATGCGGAGGCCTATGAGAAATGAAAAATTGATCCCACAACAAATGTTGCTGCCCAATTTAACACATCAGTCAGAACCATTGGGGGTAATAAGAAGAACATAGAATTACTAGAGTCATGTAAGATAATGCACCCCTCTTTCCCCTATTTTTATGGCCACCCAAAAACACACAAAGATGGGATTTCTCTACGCCCCATAATATCTAGCAGGGCCTCTTTCATGTGTAAATTATCAAAATGGCCTGAGGACCGGTTATCACCCTTTTTAGGAACATTCTCATCCTCCCACGTTGAAGATGCATAGGATTTTATACAAAAATTGGACAGTTCAAATATCCTCGATATTTAAACTGTTATTATTTACCAAAGTCCCGATCGCCGACGTGTCTTTTTTAAAGAGGAAGTTATAACCATATAAAGAACATTTTCCTCTTGTCATAGATAAAACTCTAGAACTAATCAAACTCTGTGTAACCAACAACGTGTTTCCTTTTAATGGTAATTAAGGGGAAAAAAAATTGGCCGTAGGATGGGCAGTCCCCTGTCCCTTGTCGTCTATCAAACCCCGCAATATGATTTGGCTTTGATACATAGATGATATTTTTACGCTCTGGGACAATAGCTGGGGGGATTTCAATGAATTTTTGAATAGACTAAATTCGCTAGTTCCGACCATAAGGTTGGAAACAGATTGTGAAAATGACGGAAAATGGCCGTTCCTAGATGTACTAATTGTAAGAGAACAGAGCAGATATGCTTTCACAGTATAAAGGAAACCCTATTTCGCTGTTTCTTATATTCATTTCCTAAGCTACCACGACGTTTCCGTAAAGATCATGGTCGGGTGCAACCTATTCCTTAGGGGCTTACGTAGACTGTGTTCAAATGGACAGACAAATAGATTTTAACGATTAAATAAAACTTCTACGACGACTTAATAATACTTTAATTTTCCGTTATCCTAAATCCATCGGGAGTTCGCTCATTAATGTATACTTAAATAAAAAAAATGGGGAAAAGCCGGAGTTTACAAGATACCATGCAGCAATTGTAATGAGATTCACGTGGGGGAGACGGGTAGATCCATCTCGCAAAGATTTTCAGAGCACAAAAGATCTGTGCGATATGCTTCAGAGAACTCGGGGATTTTTCTACATATTAAGGATAAAGGCCATACCATAAACCTGAGTGGGGCAGAGTCGGTTTTCAAAAATAGCTGTCCGTACAAAACGAAGATGCTAGAATCTGCTATCATCAATCAAACTAACAATATGAAACTGTCAGGAGGACATTAGAAATCGGATGACATTGACGAGATAATCCTCAGGTGTTTTCTCAAGCTGGTGTTCTAGAACATACGACCACCGAACTCATCGCCAGACGGGAGTTAGAGCACCGCCATCTTGAATTCAATTCAAGATGGCGGTGGTTAGAGGCCCAAAACACCAGGGAATACTTTAGTTACCATCCTTCCTGGGTCAACGGTCACCTGCATCCCATCAGCGACCTCCTGCCACACCTATTTAGGCTTTGTATGTATATAGTATATACCCCTGTAACATATCATGTCCACATTTCAACAGCGATGAGGGGCACAGAAAGAAGTGCCCGAAATATGTGGTTGCAACGTTCAAATAGTGTTTTATAAATTTTTTTATTTCTTCATATGATACTGTTGTAGTACAGAAAAAGACGTCCATATATTTATGAATATATATATATATGTGTGTGTGTGTGTGTGTGTGTGTGTGTGTGTGTGTGCATGTATGTAGTATGTATGTATGTGTATGTAATGTATATATATATTTGTTTGTGTGTGTGTATACTGTTACATACGTAGTACATGCTTTTTGTAATTTGAAGAAAGAGGTTAATTGACCTGTATCAATGCCTAACTTATGTAAAATACACGAAAAATTTGAGAGCGCCTTAAAATTCTGGTCATTGTAAATCTCATCAAATGACAGTTCATACAACACAATCTCTCTCTCTCTCTCTCTCTCTCTCTCTCTCTCTCTCTCTCTCTCTCTCTCTCCTCTCTCTGCAACAAGCCTAACGGTGAATCCTAACGCTGGATTGAAATATCAACATTAGTTAATTAGTTTAGCAGTTTTTTGTTTGAAACCCCGTTTACACTGGAAACTCTCCCACTACCGTCCTGTTGCAATTGTTTTATTGAAGTCAAATAACTTGTCTCGTTGTCATGGAGACGTAGTGATGCAAGGTGTGCTGTAATTCGTCCGTCGTTTTCAGGAAATGAATAGAATTAGGATTCAATACAATTACGTACAAGTAATTTGCTTCGTTCTATACCGGGAGTTTTTATACATGTATACGTACAAAAGTATTCAGAGGTTCCTGAATATTTGTGTTAGTATATACGAATAACTTGTAAAAATACATGCATATGCATTAAAATTAAGATTATATATTTATAATATATGTATGTTTATAATATATGAACACACACACACACAAATATATATATATATATATATATATATATATATATATATATATATATATATATATATATATATATATATATATATATATGATGTTTATCGTCCAATGGACGTTTTAATTTCTACTGAATTTGGAGCTTAAAATACACTTGCGGCTTTAGAATTCCTTAATTACAGCTGTAATTAACGGTTTAAATGGAGTTCATACGCGTTCAACCAAAATATGGAAATATTTGATGGACTGTTATAATAATTATGGTTATTTGCTTTAGGACATGAAAGTTGCCTGCTAATTAGGATTGAAAGCTTTTATGTGTTTGTCTGAGTAGTTACTTATAACTGAGAGAGAGAGAGAGAGAGAGAGGGGGGGGGGGGGGGGAGGGGGGGGGGTAATACCATTAATCTGTCACGAAACTGTCGATATCCAATTAACCAGAAATTATTTTTCTTTATCTGTTTGTTAGAGATGCTACAGTTCCTATCATTTTCCAATTAACCGGGTCTATTCTAGTCCAGCTTTGGATTTGCGTTGATAACTAGAGTCTATTCAGACGGGATCCGGTATCCCAACCTACCAGGATGCATTGGCAGCTCTCTCTCTCTCTTCATCCTTTCTCGTCAGTCTCTCTCTCTCTCTCTCCAGCCTTTCACGCTTACAAGTGCACACACATGCATTTACGTACACATTCATACGCATATCAGTACGGGTTTCTCATAGAGAAGTGACTTCAGTGTTGTTTGTTGGTGTGGGATGGAATTTCATCTGCGAGATTTACGTTAGATGATTTTTTTTTTTTTTATCGGCGATAGAGCTTGGAGCGAATTTTATAGTTTTGGGTCATCAGTGTAGACGATTTTTATGTAGTACTAATTGTCGGTGCAAGAGCTTTTTATTCGTGGGAATTTTCTAAATATATTAACCAGTGCGAGACTGATTTCTTTGGAAATGATGTTTGCCTGTGTGAGACGAATTTTCGTACGTGATTTTACCAGTGTGAGATTTTTTTTTTTTTGACAAGTGGTAGTTATCAGTATGATGTTATTTTGTTTTCTATGGGAATTACGAGTGTGAAATATTTTTTTTTTTTTATTCTAAATAGTAGTAAGTGTAAACAATTTTATCCAGGAAAATGGGATGTTTTGACGGTACCATTGAGAGGTGGTTTTTAAATCTGGTTTTGAACGAGAAACGCCTACTTTTCTCACTCTCAGTAAGATTTTTTTTGAATGCCAGGATCACCTTGACCAATGAGAGAGAGATTTTTTTAAACCCTTCTAATATTGATGATATTAAAGAGTTCCATTTGTTTACGACGGCAATGAAAGACTATGTAGTTCATCATTGTGAGATAAGTTTCATCCACTTATGTGTTGACATCATTTGCTTTTTCCCACCAGGATTAAACTGACGTCATTAGTGGGAGGGGTCAGACGTCATAGTGAGAGGGGTCTGACGTCATCAGTGTCAGGAGATTTTCCGCCTGTATTGTGTTAATATCCTCAGGGAAAGTTTTTTTTTTCTTTTTTGTTTTAATTTTGATGGTGTTCGTACAAACGTCATCTGCCAAATCTGCGTTTTTAACCAAGTTCGTGGGAACATTGTTAAGATGAAAAAGTTTTTTTTTTCTCACTCTGTTCATGTTAACAGCATAACCTCGAGATGATTCCTAATTCGGTTCACAAGAACGTCGCCAATAAAACACGCATTGTCTTTTTATTTATTTATTTTATATTTTATTTCACGTAACTATTGCAAGAACTTTCAAGAACTTTCCTCTAACACGCGAAAACAGCGATTCTCAGCTCGCCTCGCGTAGATTTCGCAGATACGAAGTTTCATTCATATAAATTTCAGCTTAAAATCATCGCCAGAAGATTTTCTTTGCACTGTCCTCGCTTCTGTAGTTAATGAGTCTTTTCCTGGGTTCGCATCCACTTGTACAATGGGAGATTTTTTTGTGAATCGTTATTTGCTTAATTGTCACATACCAGAGCTACTATCCTCTCAAGGTTCGTGTCAGCTTATTCAATGAGAGATTATATATATATATATATAGTATATATATATATATATAATATATATATATATATATATATATATATATATATATATATGTGTGTGTGTGTGTGTGTGTGTGTGTGTGTGTATTATTATATATGCATATATATATGTATATATATATTATATATATATATATATATATATATATATATATATATATATATATTATGTGATTTATCATCACATACAATTATGTGTTCCACTCCAGGTTAGTGTTATGTTATTCAACGAGACACTATTTTTTTTTTGCGTGGCTCGGTTCCCACACGATTCGTAAAGGTGTGCGTGTGTGCAGGAAATGCAAAGGTGTTGATTACCACGAAAAGCCCTGAAAGGAGTCCCTTTAAAACGGGTTACGTAAGCATTCAGAGCCGAGGAGTCACTTCATCACCGAGTGGAGTGGCGCTGTGCCGACTCCACCCAACTTTCGTTGTAGCTTCTGCTCGTATTTTGCTTTGCCTCCTCCTCCTCCTCCTCCTCGCATCCATCATCATCTTTCTAGTCTTATATTCATTCTCATCATTAACCTTATTCTCAGCCTCATTTTTTCGTCTATGACTACTTTTCATACTTCTAAAAGGCTTCTTCTTCACTGCCCCTCCCTTCCTTTCCAACATTTCGCTCTTCTTCTCGGCCCAGACCGCCACTTCAAATCCTCAACTTTTCTTACACCTCGTACGTCATATCCCATTTCTAAAACACGTCATCTCCCAATGACTTACTCCCTTGCATCCCTACTTCAAAAGTCCACTCTCTCCATCCTTATCGTCGTCCTTCTTAATTATCCATTTTCTCTCTCCGTTCGTATTTGTCCCCGGTATTCGTTTCGTACGTCAAAGACGACGCTTCCGCCGTCACTGGTTGGCGTAAGCATATAATTATGAAGAGAGCGACTCGCCCCGTCGGTTGAGACAAAGTTGCTGTGAATGTTTAACGACCTCTTTTGTTGGCAGTTCAGATTCTTCGCCGGGTGGAAGTATTCGACGAAGACGTACACACAACTCGCGCGCACGCACACACAAACACGCGCACACTCCAGTGTGCAGGTGTGCAGGACTGCGAAGGACAAAGAGTGATTAAGTCTAGAATTCCTGAGAGATGAAAGTGCCAGAGGAAGGGAAGGGAAGGAGTTGGGCAGCGGGACTGAAAGTTGACAGTTGTCTTAAGTCGAGTATTGCGTCGTTGAAATATTGAGGGTGGCGCGTCATGAAAAGGTTGTGATAATAAATGTATATGAACCAGGAAAGTAAAACGAGCGACGGTGGCTGTGATAGGTGATGTCAGTGCAAGAGTATGTGACTGAGTAAGAGATGGCTTAGTTCCATCAGTGAATGAGAATAAAGTGTCTCCCGAAAAATGTTTTGCGAAAGAGGGATTCATTGTTGGAAATACATGTTTCCTTAGAATGTTCTTAAGTATACTGGGAATAGCAGAAATGTTGGGGAAAGGAATTTTCAGGTTGTGTCACAATAGTGTAAATGAAAGAGCATGCTGGAACGTAAAGAAAAAGAGAAAACAGACAGGTATTTTACTGGTAGAGTATGTGTACACTAAGACGAATAAGTTTCATTGGTCAGAAGCTTAAACCTGTAAATCAAGAGAGTATGCGTACAAATATGGGCTAGGTTTAAAGACTATGAGTGAATGTGGTTTATAAGTAGGCAAAAATTCAAAATGATATTTTGAGACCCGGAATTGTAAGCTTACGGGTAAAAATAATTTTCCGGCTTTTTATAACTGTACATGTTGCTTTAATAACAGTGGCAGAGAATGGAAAGGAGAAGGAATCAAATTGTTAAGTAGTGGAATAGTAAAGTTAGAGGGCTAGTAAAATGAAAAAAAAAAAAGTTATTGTTTGAAGTGCAGGTTCAGGACACAATAGATGATCATAAAAGGATACACGAGGTAGTCAAGGACACAATGAAGGGGGAGATGGTGGTGCTAATTTGGCCTGTTATCTACACTTTCACCTTTGAGGTGCTAGTACTAAACATGGCGGAAACTCCTTGGGACGCCGTGTTTAGTACTATATCTTCGGTGTTTAGTAATAGCATATCGGAGTAGTTGACGCGTAGGTAACAAGCCAAAGTGGCACCAAATAGAATTAGCAGATAAGTCAGCGTAAGTACTCCAGGGAAAAAAAGATGTTTTCGTAAGAGGAGTCATTGAAGTAAGGTTAATGAGCATAATGGACCATAGAGTCAAATATGTAAGCCGAAGATGGTGTGTAAAAAATGAAGTTTTTGAAATGGAGATTTTTTTTTGGAAAATACATTGAACAGAGGATAGAAAAGAGGCCTATGTGAGTGATGCAAGAGTGAAGGGTTTAGTGTGAATTTGAATGTTTGTGAAAAAACTGGCTAGGGTGAAAGGATTGCAATAAAGAGGCTGAAATATTGAAAAGTACTAGGAGTTGCTGAGACGACCAAATAAGATTTTGTTGCACGGAGGTGAAAGTGTGATTGGAAGTCTGAGCGGCCTTTGCAAGTACACTTACATAAGGGAAATGTTCCAAAGGAATGAGATCAGATGAATTATTGTTCTATAGTAAGAGGTTAGGGTGAATGTGGTGCTTTTAAGGATTAGGCCTGGTAAGTGCGTATCGGGACTTATTGACAAAGTAAGACAGAGAGCGGTCTAATTTGATGAGTTTTTGTGAGGGAGATGGCTTGTGGATCAAGCGTTTATTCTGAAATAGTTGCTAGGAATTTTGAAAGTAAGAAAATTGCTTTAAATGGTAGGGTTGTAGAATATTTTACGAAAGAATTAACAGACACAGTTAGTCGCTAGACAGACAGAGCAGTTAGACGGATTTAATACATTCCTCAGCAGTGGTAATAAGGTTTACTGTTATTGTATTAAATGTTTGTTTGATATTTGTGTCATATATTTCTGTATGCCCTGTTGTTTGTCGAATCATTTCGTCCATTAAAGTTTCATTTTTAATTAACTTTGATAAAACGACTTTTTAATTGTTTGTATCATTACTTTCTATTTCTGATTATTTTTAAATGCGAGATGATGGGTTGTAATATGATTGGTAAAGCTTAATACTTGTAAGAGCCAGGAAAGTAAGGATTATTAAGGCGAAGGATTAAAACACCTTTATAAACACATTGGCCGATGCAAAGCATTTTTATTTCCACAACCTCCATCTATATCAGAGCAATCATAACTTCAGCTTGCGAATGTGCTCTGCACAGAATGAAAAACCATTCCCTTTTGAGAACAGAAATGATTGCATTTGGTTTCATGACAACAAATTGCGTCAGTTATATATAGGTTTTTTGACTAAACTATTTTTTGGGGGTTTGTTCTTTTATTTATATTGACCTTTGAAATTCTACATCCGATTAATTGACTATCGGGTGCTGTGCCAACGAGTGCCAAATGGGAGCGATTCCATCACTGGCACTGCACGGCCAGCTTAGCACATACGACTGATGGGTTAACATATCCTCTCGAAATTGGAAGGTGACATTCATATCCGGTGTTCCCGTCGCTTGACAAATGTTATGGGGGAATAACACATTAAAAGGATGATGTTCGCGGGGCATACTGCCATGGTGTTTTAGGGGGATATATATATATATATATATATATATATATATATATATATATATATATATATATATATATATATATATATATATATATATAGATATATAATTATAATAACCACAATGCCCTAATAATTTCTCAAAATCTTCTCGCTTTTTGGGCACGCTTGTCACTACTAAGCCTCAGATCCAGATGCAAACACTCTGAAGAAATTCTGATGTCCAAGTAGCAAATTTTTGAACAAGAATCCAAAGCCTGAAAACGAGGTCCCGTTTGCCGAAGTATCAGGGCTTTGTGACTTATTACAATTACACTTATATCTGGTAAAAAGTGACGAGTAGATTATATATATAGATATATATATATATATATATATATATATATATATGTATGTATATATATATATATATATATATATATATATATATATATATATATATATAATATATATAATTATATATATATATATATATATATATATATATATATATATGTATATATGTATATATGTATATATATATGTATATATGTGTGTGTATATATACATATATATATATATATATATATATATATATATATATATCTATAATATATATATATATATATATATATATATATATATATATATATAATAATAATAATACACACACACACACACACACACACACACGAGTGGGTTTACACGTTTGTTTTCGTTTTAACGATGGTTATTCAATCGGCCAAGGTAAACTTTGGTGGCTTAAATACTTGTATGTGTGATCTCCGAGAGCTAGCAGATGTCGTTGGCACATATGCTTCCTAACTAACTATTTGCGAGGAGGACATGCGACTATCCAAGCCATTCCCCTCTGCCCCACCCCCCTCCTCTCCCAGGTATAAATAACAAATGAGGTAGAATACATAAATATTGAAATAAAAGAAAATCCTCAAACAGTAAATGATTTACGAGTGTTTGCTTAAATAGAAAGCAATGGACATCTCCATTTGCAGAATCAACACAACACGAACAATAGCAAATATTTTTTCTTTGATACAAAAATGAATTTCCATCATTTCCATCTGCAAACGACTAGTACTGGGAAAAGTTCATCCAAGAGGAAAAGTTAAATTGATATGCAAATTCATTATTAATTTCGAAAATTCTTTTCAGTATAATTGAAAAGACGAGTTTTTTCTGTTTTTGTTTTAGAATTTTTTTTAATCACACGGCATCATGTCGGTTTCACGTAACAGCGCGCTCCGACAATTTTACCAACTCTCTGCCAACTTCTAATCAATTAGCCAATATCGGCGGCAGAATTCGCGGCAAAATTGGACGTCGCGCATATTTGTGCTCGTGCGACAATGCAAGAATTTTAACCACCAGTTTCGCCCATCAAGGCTGGTTTATGGGCAAGATGCCTTCACCACCCGAGCGCCATCTGAGAGATGTAAACGAAAAATAAAGGCGCCATCAGTATAATCCCTCTTCCAGGGAATTATTAACGCCAGGTGGCCTTTAGACCGTTTACCTTTGGCGACCCGACCTTTCAGAAGAGTTTCCATTGCTGCATGACCTTTGGTTCTCTCACCTTGACATTCCAAGTTCCGTGACCTTTTTCCCCGGGCGAGAGGCGAACCGAGGCGAAGCTACCTCTAATTTCACGTCGTGGAAACAAGTACGGCGAAGGTGAGTCTGGTAAAAGAGAAGGCTTTTCTTTTGCTTTGATGGGAACGATGATTATGAAAACGGGGAGATGATGTAATGATGGTGAGGGAATGAAATGAGTGAATGTGTTGATGATAATAATAGGTACGTCGATGATTTTGGAGTACTTTGAACTTTATTTTTATTATTATTATTATTATTATTATTATTATATTGATTATTATTATTATTATTATTATTATTATTATTCATGAATGCTGATATATTTACGATGAGAATCATGATTATAATTATGCTAAACAAAATGGCATACTTAAGATGGTAATGTTAATGACGGCGATCGTCAAAATGAGGACTAATATCAATGACGATAATGATTTGGTATTCCCTGTAGTGTTTTCTAGTAATGATGATGTTATTGGTGGAATAATCTTTGGTGATAATGATGGTGAATATGAAAGCGTTTGCAAGATAATTAATGTAGTATGGGTTGTAATGAGGAGAATGCATTATTATGGTAAACGAGAACCACGGCTACTTAAATGGGAAACCTATCCCAATCATTGCAGAACTATGTACAACCCCTCCCCCTGCACACACACATACACACAGATATGCACATACAAACAAACAAACACACACACGCACACAGTGATGTTTATGATGAGAAAGCAACATGAATATTAGTGAGTATCTACTGTAATGATTTTGATGAGGATAAAAATCCCAAAAAGTTTTAATACCGTGTTTGATGGCGGACGAGCCCTGATACGCTTGGACACAATTTTCTAAATTAACACAGGGATTTTGTGCCTGCTATTAAAAGCTATAATGGCAGTAATGATACCGATTAACTTTATTAACATGTCAATCATAAACACAAACACGAAAATAATGCCGTCACTACTCTTGTCATCTCGGTTACAAATTCGATAAGTATGAGAGATATTAATAATAATAATAATAACAATAGGTTATGTAAACTGTCTTGAAAAGGAAAAGAAACTCACTCACGAATATGTCACACGACCCCATATGAAAATATACAAGAAAAGAAAAATATCAGGCCGAAATCTCATCTAGATTATTTCGCCGTAGGATTCCGATAACTCATATTTTTAGCTTGTGATAAAGAGAACAGAAATGAGTTAAAAGCATTTTTTTTATTATTTTTAGGAGTTACTCGGTATCTTCCTTATAAAGCAATTTGAAATGCCGACGCTCCAGTAGTTAAAATCGAGAGACTTTTCCTGTGCAAATTACGCCGTCATATTAGGTGTGTGTGTGGAGGGTATTGAACGTACCTGTGTGTCTGTGCTTCTGTATAATTACACTTTCTAGGTAATATGTATAGCGTAAATAGAGGCGATGACAGTTTATTTACAGTCTACTTTTTTTTTTTTTTTTTTTTAGCCCAAGTTTGTAAGTTGAATTCAGTTCTGTGAAAGAATATATATTCTCTTCATATAAATTCCTTTATAGTAAGTATCTCACCGTCTTTTTTAAAAGTAAATTTAGCTTGATTCAGTGAAGAAAAAACCTGTTTGTATAAATAATTTTATATATAAATATATTTCATTGATGGGACACAGTGGAGCAGCTTCACAGCCCGGCAGCTTTAAAGGGAAAATTAATGCTATAGAATATTACGGTATATTTAACACTGGAATCCCACTTGATTAAGTATTACAACTCCTTTTCATGTCTCCTCCATACTAACCTTTTTGATTTTCATTCAAGGCCAGATCACAAAGCCCAGCGCCGAATTCTCACGTCCTTGCAATGCGAACTGAGCGCGAGATTATGGCAATCCTGCCTTTTGTTCCAGAACCAAAGAAAGAAAATTCACTGTTGAATCCAAAGCTACTCTTCATTTCTATCAACAGCAGGAAATATAATCAAAGGTTAATCCCCATCAAAGTCGAAACGTATCCCGCCTGTCTCAATAGTTTCCACCTGTAATCAAACGGGCAGGTAAACTATCATTGGCTCTTTAATCGTCAGCCCCGGCCAAAGCACAGGTTGTCGTTATTAAGCGTCCATCAAATAGATCCGACACAAAGGGTTAATTATATTGATGAACTTCAAGAAGGCTGTATTTGTCTATACGCGGTGACTTCTCCACTTTAATGTGATTAATGGTAAACCGTTTTAATTAAGGGCGGGTGTCGTTTTACACAATAGTTTTGTTTGTTATCATTATTTTTTTATCATTACTGATGATGTTTTATATATATATAGTATATATATATATATATATATATAATATATATATATCTTTAGATATATATATTATTATATATATATATATATATATATATATCATATAATTATATATATAGATATTAATAATATATATATAGATATAGATATAGATATATATAGTATATATATATAGGATATATATATAGATTAATATATATATATATTATATATACTATATATATATATACAATAATAGTATATAAATATATATATTATATATATATATATTATATATATATATAGATATATATATATATATATATATATATCATAGATATATATATATATATATAATATGATATATATATAGAATATATATAATATATATATTATATATATATATATATATATATATATATATATATATATATATCATATATATATATATATATATCATATATATTATATATATATATATACTATATATATCCAATGTAGCATAAAGGACATGTACTTGAGACTTTGAGCAAGTACTTTGAACAAGTACTTTCGTGGTATATTTCTACATTCTCAAGTTCACACAGTGTGAACTTGAGAATGTAGCAATAAACTACGAAAGTACTTGTTCAAAGTCCTAGTTTCACTCACCTTCTACCGTGCATTAAGGATATATACAAACTATATATATATATATATATATATATATATATATATATACATATATTATATATATATATATATATATATATATGTATATATATATATATATATATATATATATATATATATATATATATATATATATATATAGTACACACACACATAAATGTATATATATATATATATATATATATATATAATATATATATATATATATATATATATTATATCATAGATACACACATATACATGCATTTGTGTGTGTGTTTTGCTTGTTGCGTGTTTTTTTTATTAGAAATAATATCCTATGTTGCGCGAAATCTCTGATTAATGATTTGTCATGAACTTCATTGCAAGTAAAAACTACCTGCATTAATCGTCGAGAAGAGGCCATGATGAACGATTATATTCCATCTGATTTAAATTTAGACATGCAATGAAGAAACATATAAACGCTTCACAGCTGCGAAAAGTAAGCGCGTATTGAGGACCTGTTAAATACATTAATAACAGAATGTATTTTTGAAATCAGCCATTATGGTTGATCTTATCAAAACTTAAATAAAGGCATATATTATTTATTTATTTATTTTTATAGACTTCCATGAATTAATTTTCGGTTGTTTTTTATCCATCATGATCTGTCACATCTATACTGCCCCAAAAAAGAAGAAACAGTTTTCAGCAGTTTTCTTTTACAGAAAACCAAAAAAGGAAAAAAAAAGAAACAGACTTGAAAAAGTAAAATGGATCCTTTTCAGTGGCTGATCTTTCCTTTCAGGAAGAAAATATGTATTGAGCGTCCGTTTCTGTCAAAGGAGATGTCGTATAGAACGTGCAATAAGTCCCTGAATATAAGCAGCCTCAAGTGATTTGAGTGGATGGATATTGAGGATTTTATATAATTTATTTGTTTTTGTGTAAGTTCAGGCATTTGTTGCGTATATTGGTTATTTTCTTCTTTTTTGAATTTTATGAAATCTTGCTCTGCAGATTAATGGCAATTAGGTTTTTTGAGAGTTGCCTATTTTAGATGATAATAATGATAGTATTATCCTCATGAACATCATCATCACATATAACTTTGAATGTGTAACGCTTACACTTGATAATGATATTCTTGAAATTTAGATTTGTACACCGCATTTTTAAACTACTACTTCTGTAAATAACATTGATAATAGAAATAGTAATACTTGCTGGGTTAATAATAGATCCAAATTGTATTAGTGACTGGTAGTCATGCCAAAATAGATAATACCGTTATTAGCACTTCGACTGATGACAATGTTATTAACATTTTAATTTTCAAATTAAGAGGAACCATAACGATGATATGACTGTGAGGTTATAAAATTCGAAATGACCAAGTTTGATGGTCATTTATCTTTCTTTGATATTCACAAGATACGATTAATGATCATTACTTCATAAGAAATGCTTTACAGTCATTTATAACTTCATTTTATCCTTTGCATAGAGTAGCAGAGAACGGACCTTGCTTTAAAGCGGCAAGTTTCATGTAATGTTCTTTATAAAAGGCATAAAAATACCAAGCATTTTATCATTCACAAAAATTCAGTTTTCCAATATTTTGTTAAACAGGTGAGGTGAAACATGCTTTGGAATGGTGTGCTAATGCGTTCTGATCGATGCTGTGTTCTGCTGTGTTAAGTATTGATATATATTCATGTATTGCCTGCTTTTGAAAAGAACCTGAGGATTGCTACAGAACTATTTGGTATTTACTCTTACATTTTTTAAAGGCATGTCCAGGGACACGGCGACATTCTGGCCCCGCCTAAATTAAGCTTGTTTTGTCATTTATTTTCCAATACTTGTAGCCTTGTTCTTGATGGAAGTGGGGTTATTTACTACCAAAGCACCTAGAAAACCGGGAAGTGTAGCTCATGGTCAGATTACGAAATGATTGAGTAAATATAACAAATTACGTATCGCTGGTGTGTTCGATACCGAGAATGGGAATTATTCATTAACGCCTGTGACGTCACGACCCTCGGCCTGAGCTCATCCATGAAGAATAAATATGAAAAAATTCCTAAAACAAATTTTATTGCATGAGTTACACCACTGTTTGGAATTCAGGGATATTTGTGACGGATAACCCTTTTTTAGGGATTGGGTCACCGGTACCCATAATGGCATTAGGATACTTTTGCCCAGAAAGGGATTTTTCATCCGAAATAATCCGCACGCTGAGAAATGCTGGCAAATGATTGATAGAAAAGACTTCATGAACTGGTTAAATGGCTTTCTAGTATTTTTATTTGCATTGTACAGTAAAATGTAACCCACTTAGCTAGCCTTCGTATACACTCGCTGTACTATATGTGACTTGAGGACTGAATTCACGACATTGTAAATGAATTGGAGAAAATGCATAGTGGAAAATGCCAGAATTAAAAGGAAAGGAAAGGAATAGGTGATATGACCAATGCTGCTATAACGCTGGTTACAAATTTCGGTTAATTATTTAGGCGAACATCTCAGAAATGTTAAAACCTATGACAGCGGATTCACCAAAATTGTTGGGCACCCAAACAATGAGCAAGATAGAAAAACAGATGAGCTACGAAAGCGGAGAGTTAGCTTTTCACTGGAATAAACTATAGATTAAATAGAAAAAAAGAGAGTATATAGTCTTAATTAGGTTATTGAGGACTGTTATAAGACCAGACCATTTTTTTTTAATCAGATGGGGACATGAAGAGTACAATAAGTTTCGTCTCATCACAGAATAAACTTTTCTGCGTAAAGTTTGGCTATTGCGAGGAGATTTAAACCCGGTAAATTAGCTGTCGAATGAGAAGTTAGGAAGTTTTACATATATAACACACACACACACATATATATATATATATATATATATATATATATATATATATATATATATATATATATATATATATTGTATATGTATATACACATATATTATATATATGTATTTATATACATACATATATATATATATATATATATATATATATATATATATATATATATATATATATATATATATACAGAGAGAGAGAGAGAGAGAGAGAGAGAGAGAGAGAGAGAGAGAGAGAGAGAGAGCTGTGTGCTTGCGTCTACGTGTTTTTGCGCGTACCAGGTTATAACCCTGTTATCCCCGTTTACTTTTCTTCTTCGTACGATCTACATTCTTAACAATGCAATTGTAGCAAGTATTATTAATATAAATGATGTTATCATATACGTGTAATTAGTTAATAACTTTTTACAACTAAAGTCACACGAAGGGAATATATATTCTTTTCAGGATCACCCTCATATATGTAATACAATGTAGTAACAGGATATATGAACGAAGTGATGGCTTCCACTACTTTACTGAAATTTGATACGGAATAAGGATTTCTCCCTAACTGCCCTTCTCTAATTCTGTGTTTTTCCCAAGTAGTAAAGAAACGACGGAGATTTGAGAGAATACTCACTACCAAGATGAAAACAGGGATAATCAGCCTCAGTGTATTTTTGATACGCATAGTAGTTTGTCGTTGGTTTACGAGCCGTTATAAATATGTATATGTAGATCTTAAATAAGATTGTCTCGCTAAAAATATGATGTCTGTTTGGATCTTTGGATTATAAACGAAATGAAAAGTATTAATGCTAAGAATTAAGCTTAAGCATGAGGTCAATATTTAAACTCAGATGAAAATGACCCGTGCTCACCGTCAAAATATTTACTGATATAGTTTTGCAATTTGTATGAAAGAAATTCAGGTTGGAGAAGTAGCAACCAGATGTTTTATAGTTTGAAAGAGATATGTTAGCATAATCTACCTGCACGAGAAGATCGGTCACCCTTCCTTCCTAATCTACACGCGGGGGCTGTTTGGAGATTAAACTCTTCCCTACCATTTAGTTAAGGGACAGGATTGGAATTCGTTGTCTGAGTCTGAGTTGTATTGTTGCCACGGTGTTTTGGTGAAGAGATTTTAGAATGTTCTTTTAGCAATTAGTGTAAGCTCCTGACAGTGAATTCAACTACACTGAAAATGTTACATGATGTCACACCCGCTTTTGCCAGTCGAGTAGGGGAGCACAGGTAGAGCGAAGCAATCTCCCAAATGCATTTATGTCAAAATCTTTCTTTTTATTGATTAAATTCAGGTTGACTTTGAGGGTACCTGTGAGATTTGTTTATATTTCATCTGTCCACGGACGTATTCATGAATTTGCAACTTTGCATGTGTTTTGTGCTACTTGAGATTTGGAATTCATCTTCAAGGAGTGATGCTGAGGTCTCCACACCTCATGCTATTTTATTCAGAGGCACCACCCATTCCGTGAACACTTGCTTTCTTGAATTTTTTTTTATTATGTTGCTGAATGATTTTCTTAGCCTTTGTGGCCATGAACACTGTTCATTCATCTACAATCTTTCCTTTTCCCCGTTACTCAGATTGAGAGAGAGTGAGAGAGAGAGAGAGAGAGAGAGAGAGAGAGAGAGAGAGAGAGAGAGAGAATCATAATACATGCTTAAATGAATTTATTAGTTGTGAAATTGATGGGTTAATTTTGTAAAGAATTGTATTCCTATTACATTTTATAATTTG
>NC_087215.1:51905175-51915175 GCF_015104395.2 Macrobrachium nipponense | reverse complement strand
GAAATTTGCCCTGAAAGGAAGGAGCTTGGTTGTCTGGTTTTGTCTCGATAGAAGAATATTCTCATATATACCCATAATGAAGGAAATCGCGAGGAAAGCAGCTTGTGAGGTTCGCTGTTAGTACAGAAATGAAAGAAGAAGCAGGTTGATGAATGCAATGACGATAATAATAGAAGTGGCTGATAACTATTCGATTGAAGTGATGCTGGGAACAGAAGACATCTTGAAATATTGAGTTAGCCTCTCTGTCGGCATCTGCATTAAAAAAGGAGACCATAGATCATAAATACACATATAACCCTTAATTAATAGGCTTCTATTTCTCCAGAGAGCGTTCACAAGGCAGTGTATGTAAGACTAAACCATTATCTTTTCTGTTTTATTTTCGTTTCGTAGAGGCCAAAATATTGTATCAATCTATTTCACCAGTAACTTGTGGATTTGGGCTCTCAAGAATCTGAACAATTTTTTATACGATTTATTTATTTATTCGCCTATTAATTGATTAAATAATTGATTAATTAATCAATTAATTCATGAATTCATTCATTCCTTTAATTTTACTGGTTACTCCTTGAAAGCGTCATTCATAAGAATAAACTGCTAGGAAAATGTAAGAGATTAAGAGGAATGTTGTAATTAATTGGACAGATATTGTGCCATTTGCGTAAAAAAAAGAACATAGTATATTGCTTTATTATTTGTACAATTATTTCACCTGGAAATTATTTCATTCTCGCCCCAGATCCTTCGTTTCACACAGAGCTCAGCAAACCACATCTGTTACAGCATTGTGATGGTTTATGTCGAGTTTAAACACCAGATTTATGGTCGCACTCAACTCGTTATTTTTTCAGCTCGAAGCTTGAAGTAGATTTTTTTTTTTTATGCTTTTGACCCCAAAGGCCATTACATCTGGCGTCCTCCCACCTCACTCGGGAATAGCTGTGATTTATGCGGTATTATTTCCGCGCCCAGGTATAATTTGGCGTTAATGCCTATTCAGGCCTATTTTTAGGCATTCGGTTGGGTTTTTTCGCTAGGATTTATTTGCTGAATTGCTCATCTGTCTACGGTTTTTATCTCCTCCGTGCCTTGTAGTTTTCTTCTTATTCGTGTTTGGAATTACCATTGCCTCCATAATTGATAACACCATTAATTTTGTACTTGTCCTTGTGATTAATATAGCCCGTTTTTTCTTTCTGAATATATGAAATATTTCTACAGTACTCTTCACCATTCTAATACCAGTTTGAAGAATTCCATACATATACAACATATCGAAAATTTGTCGTGCTATACTTTTTTTTCGATTTGTTTACTTATTTATCATATCGTTGAACATTCTTATAATCTGTATCGTGTTATCAAATTGTAGAATAATTCTTATCTGTTGGCTGTTTTCTTACTTTCCAGACGAGCATCATGTTCCATTGTATTTTACTGAGATGATTGTGCCTGCATTCTGAATAATAATAATAATAATAATAATAATAATAATAATAATAATAATAATAATAATAATACTATAATGGGTGTAATGCCTGTCTGTCTGTCATTCAATCACGGCCAAACGGCTGGTCAGATGGGCATGAAACTTGGCAGGGTTATGGTGGGGACCCCTAAGATGGTTTGTAATGGGGTTTCATCCAACCTACCCCCCTCCTTTGTAGGGGGTGGGGGTGAGAAGGGATTCCCTGAAATGGAGCTGTTTCTGGCCGTGAAACGAGGCTGGTTATTCCCGTAGACTTAGTTACTTTACGATTTTTCATTCATAATTTCTGTACAACTTCCCCGGAGAAAGTCGCGAATATTTCAGCTCGGACACAACGAAGATGAAAATTATCATCAATATCCGCCAGATTTTTTGAATAACTTAAATCCATCGGGACTGCCAGTGCACAAAATAACGTTGAAGAAGTACTGCCCAGTAATGTTGCTTCGGAATTTTGATCCTGCCAATGGTGCAGGCAGTTTCCCATCAATCCAACTGGCCTTCTCATTCACTGCAAACAAGTCGCAGGGCCAGACTTTGGATCGTGTTGGTGTGTTTCTGCCGTCACCCATGTTCACGCATGGCCAACTGTATGTGGCGATGAGAAGAGCAACTGACTCTGCCAACTTGAAATTAAGTTGTGGACAAACTGATAATATTGTGTACAAAGAGGTTCTGTAGTAGGTATATGTATAAAAATCACCTTTATTTTAATATTGCTGAACAAATAGTACATATAAATTTTTCACTTCTGCACCCGTATTTTATCACCCATCGTAGATGGGTCAGTTTGCTAGTAATAATAATTGTATGAATATTCATAATTATACCATGGGTACTACTACTACGAGATCAGTACTATACATTTAACTAAAATGTCAACAGTAATTGTAAATAAATGTGGACGCTATATCTCGCTGTTATTTATGTTGGAGTTACTTATGAAGCATTAACTTTTTTCCAAGTTTTTTCTCATTACTACAGCAAGATACTTTCTTGAATCTTTAAGAATTTTATTCATATTTCCTATCATATTTCAGAGTTTTGTTTTTCTGTTACTTAGTAGTTGTTGTTGTTGCTGATGATGCAGTAATTGTTGTATCGAATTCTGTGAGAGCCAAAACCCACATCCAACAGTCTTAGTGACAGTAGTAGCAATACTATTGGTAGGTAGTAATAGTAATTGCATTATTAGGTAATAATGATAGCTGTAGAAGCTTTATTAGTAGTAATAGTAGCAGTAGTAGCCGTTGTTGATGTCGCCGCCGTCTTGTTTTTGTTACGTAGAACTGTGCGAGTATCATCGAGCTACACCCCCGAGATAAAACCCAGACAAGCGTAATACCACTTCCACATCCATAGTTGACAAGTATTCTCTTACTTATTGAGTCAATATATTCTTTTTCCTCAGGGTACACAATTCTCCATTTACGTAACCTTTCCTTGTATCCACTTTTGCCGTGTCCCCTCTTCCTCCTTTCTGTTTCCCCTCATCGAACAATATTGCTTTCGACTTTCCGTCGATTTTCTGTCTCCCCTCATCCGGTTCTTCTTCTTCGCCTTTTTTTTTTTTTTTTTTTATTTTATTCCAGCACACTTCACTTATGTTTCCCTTCCTCCCAAGTTTACTCTTGTCCGTCAGTTCGTCCACCTTCGGTGGGAGGGGGGAGGGGAGTTGGGGAAGAGGGAAGGGGGCATTAATTTTTTTTATGCGTGCTCATTCTATTTGTCTGTTCTTCGTCTTTAATTCATTTAATCAGATTTCAATTTTTTTCAGGGGGGAAGGGGTTTCTTTATTATGTTTTTATTTTCATCATATTCATAAATTCATTCAGCCAGTTATTTGTTTCTCAGCACTCCTCTAGACAATGCTCGTAATAATTGTTCTAAGCTTTATTGCCGTTCAGTGTTTTCATTCGACTTAACTTGGATGCTATATGTACGTATATATAGTATATATTAATGAAATTAATTAACTTTTATTACATCACGATTATATATATACGAGCATTAAGCTAAAAAATATCGTTTAATATCCATTCTCTCTCTCTCTAATCTTGCTCTCTCTCTCTCTCTCCTCTCTCTCTCTCTCTCTCTCTCTATCTCTCTCTCTCTCTCTCTATATATATATATATATATATATATATATATATATATATATATATATAATATATATATATATATATATATATATCTATATATATATATTATATATATATAGATAGATATATGATATATATAGATATATATATATATATATATATATATATATATATATATATATCTATATACTATTATATATATATATATATATATATATATATATATATATATATAATATATATATATATATATATATATATATATATATATATATATATATATATATATATATATCTGCAGTTACCTTCACAGATATATATAGATATGGTATTGTTTGTGACTATTTTTACATTCGAATTTCCGAATTTCTTTCCCTCATTCAGACATTTGGGAAGGTTTATTACTTGTATGTGTCATTTGCGAATGTTTTTCTTTTCTGATTTGTCTCATTCTCTTCATACATTCACGGTTCTTCTTTCCCCCTTTATGGATTATTAAAAGTTGTTACTGCTTTCACCTCTCTCTCTCTCTCTCTCTCTCTCTCTCTCTCTCTCTCTCTCTCTCTCTCTCTCTCTCTCTCTCGCTAAGACATGAGAACTCCGAAATCTTTATGAGCCCACGAATTATCTAAGAACATTGCAAACGTAGAATATACAATTCATCTATATCACTCCATTGCAGAAAGAGAACTTTGTATATGTGATGAAACTCATGAATAATTGAAAATGTTTCTTGAGAAATTACAGTAAATGGAGAGAACTGACTCATGATTATGCTCCTTCTTCGTGATTATACTGTTTTTACTTTGCGTCCAAATCTCACCAAATACTGCAACGAAATCTCTCCCTTGGGTCCTATATAAGTTAGTTCAACTTTCAGTTTTAGTTGACTATTTTCTGTTATTTTGGGAAATGTGTTTCCGTGATAGACAGTTGTACATTTATTTATTGTACATGTTACAAGAATGTAAACAGGAAACCACTTTAATTCATGGTCCTATTAATGGAATTAATTTTTTGCCGATGCTTTGCTTCTGTGATTCTAGTTGGTCACATTACCTTATGCATATGACAGTAAATATATGTGTGTGTATATATTATATATATATATATATATATATATATATATATATGCATACATGCATACATGCATACATTATATATATATATATATATATATATATATATATATATATATATATATATATATATATATATTATTTACTGCCATATGCATAAGGTAATGTGACCAACTAGAATCAGAAGCAAAGCATCGGCAAAAGATTTATTCCATTAATAGGAGGGGACCATGAATATATATATATATATATATATATAATATATATATATATATATATATATATATATATGTATATATATTTAGTGTGTGTAGTTTGTATTTTTAATGTGTGTATGAGTGTGCATTTTCTTTTGCGTGTGTGTACATGTGTTTACATGCATTCAAGCATACATGTATATGCCTCGGTACCTAGGTTATCCGGGCCTAGTAACACAGTACGACTTTTAAAAATTCATATTTCACTCGGAACCAACAGCAATGCTATAAAAGAAGCTACGGAAGCCCTCTGTTCCAAATGATAAATTTTGCTTTCATATATATGCAAATAAACCACTCCCGAGATAGCTCATATTTTTTCAGCCAAATGATTTATTTAGCTGTTTATCTCATTCTCTTTTTGTGTTGTTTCCTAATTAATGGCGAAATTGTGTAAAACAAGATGGTACGCAATTATTAGTGACTGTGCATTATGTTTATTTGAAGGAATGATATAAATGAATTGTCAGTCAAACTTGTCCTGCGTATCCTTTTTCACGCAATTTTGTAAAATTATCAGTACTAGTTATGACCGTTTTTTTACCTACTCCAAGTGGCGATCTGAGGTATTCAGTTCCTTTTGCTGAATTTTTGCCAGAGGAATGTAGATAAAAAAAAAAGCAGGGTGACCTTTGTTTTGGTCCAATAGCGACCTGAAGTATTCATTTCCGTCTGCAAATGCCGAGATTTGGGGGTTCTCTTTTGAAGCGACGTTCCTTGAAAGTCAAGGTCAACAGAAAATAACAAACGAGAAAACGTAATAATGTCTTTTTTAATTAGTTAGTCTCCACCATGAAAAAACATAATTCCAAACGTAAGTATTTTTGTTACAGTATCATAACAGTTTATGGTTCAGTAAGAGAGCAGCTTCTATTCCTTTAAGTAAATAATGTGACGTCCTTTTGCCGTAATGAATTGTGTCGGTTTTCAAATAAAACAAACTGTAATTTTTAAGCCAACTCAAAAGCTATCTACCTTGAGAGATTTTCTTTGAAATGGTAATGCATTTTTCTCTGGTTTCATCTACCTTTGAATAGATGGGGCCTTGAGATTGCCCGTCCCGTCGGCCTTTGTAGTAATATTATGACCTTCTCCTTTTTTTTAATAAATGAGGCAAATACTTAAAAAGGAAACCAAGGCTAATTATATGTTGAAACACGCAAAAAATGTACTTTTAATGCACTTCATTAATTGAGATTTAATTAGGCCTCGTGTTTGTAAAAATAGTAGCTGAGGTTTTTCCAATTATGAAGCTTAGTTGACATGTGGAGAGGATTGATTTCTATTTGAGCAACACTTGTTGAGAAGTATACCACACTCCGTCCTCTTAATGAAGTAATAATGAGTAGAAAACATTTTAAAACTGCAGATGCAGTCTTCATAACTTCACATTATTTTTATTTCGCGGTATTTGGTATTTACTCATTTCGTCAGTTTTACGGGGCTAGAGTTGTTCATAAGGCTAGGGACTGATGTACGTTGTGCTTCTGAACTTTCTGTCCGGTATCTTGTTCCCACTGTAGTCATTGCAGTTTCAAACTCCATCTTTAAATAATTTTCTGAGTCTATTTGTTACTTTCCGATGTTCCATTAAAAAAAGCAAGATAGACATTTTAGTCATAAATAATAGTCAATTCGTGATAAAACTGATGCGATCACACTTTCTTTGATTAATGTCATAAATATGGCTGTTGTAATAGTTTTTCTTCTCAATGTTATCGGTTTTTTGTGTATAGTTCCCGTTTTTATTTCGAAAAGAAATATAAAAATCCTCTTCATTTGACTTTGTTTGCGATATACCCTTCTCTTTCATGAAGTCTCACTTTTTTCCTGTGTCTGAGATCCCCAAAAATACTTGATTTTTCCGGCACTTCAGGTTTTTCTTTCTTGATAATAGTCGAATTTATTTTTCCCTACCGTGCTAGTATTTTTCCTTTCCCTATTATCAACAGTTTCCCTTGTCTGTAGCTCACGGTATATTTTGCAAACTTGTTGCATTTTCTTTCCATAATAATCTTCATATACTTTCCTTATGTTCCACTTTCTCTCTTTTAATCAACGCAGAATGTGTATCAGCTTTGTCTTTCGTTCACCAAGTTCAATAGTTTTTTTTTTTTTTTGCTTATCATTCATCCCCCCTATTTACATTACAATCCATTAGTTTAATTTACTGTACTTTAATCTGGCTTTTTATCACTTGCCTGGCTTTCCTCAACTTGAATCGACTATTTTTTCTTATATTCAGTCTGTTCCTGTATAAGTAAAATTTATTTATTTAGTCCATTTTTATTTTATTGTAGTCCAGTGATGACATTTACTTGGAGTTCACTCTACTCTCGTTCAATGTTTGCTTCTCATACTTCTGCTATATTGAATTCTAATCGATTTCCAAATGCATTTTTATTCCGCTTGTACATTCTTTTTCAGTGTACTCTTTTTCTCTTCTTGTTTGTTTTATTTTTAAAGGTGTCGTGGCAGTTCTTTTAAGATTTGTATTGATTTTTAGTTCGCTTTTAAAAACATCGTTGTATGCTAGTTGATAATTTGTTTTTAAAGAGTTAAAGCAGAGTCCTAAGTCCACCTTTGATGTCGAAGATGACTTCTGTTATGGAATAATAGTAACTTAGGCGTATCCTGCATCTGTAGTGAATTAATGTTTTTTTTTAAAGATGTCCTTCCCTTGAATGGATTAATATATTTTGAAACATATCCTTTCCTCTATCAGGATTTAATATATATTTTAATGATATCCTTTCCCTCTCATGACTCAGTATTTCTGAATAAATATTTTTCTAAATATGTCCTTCCTCTATTGTGAATTAATATATTTTTAAGATATCCTACCTCCAGCATGATTTGATATTATTTAGAAATATTCTTCCTCAATCATGAATAAATATTTATAAAGGTATCTATCCTTTGCCATGGTTAATATTTTTCTAAAGATATCTTCCTTCTATCATGAATTGATATTTGTTTTGAATCCTTACTATATCAAGAAAAAATATATATTTTTAAGATTTCCTTCCTGTCATGAACAATGTTTTTTTTATAGATATCCTTCCCACTAAATGAATTGATATTTTTTAAAGACATCCTTTTCCTGTCATAAATTTATATTTATTAAAGGTACTTCCCTGTACTTTAACTTCTATTTTGTAGAGATATCCTTCTGTTATGAATTAATATTTTATTTAACTAATTTTTTAGAGATATCTTTCTGTTATGAATAAATATTTATCAAAGATACTTCCTTCTAATTTAACTAGTATTTTCTAGAGATATCCTTCCTCTGTCATGAATTAATATTTATTAAAGATACTTCCCTCTACTTTTATATTTTCTTGAGATATCCTTCTTGTTATGAATTAATACTTATTGACGGTACTTCCCTCTGTTTTAATAGTATTTTCTAAAGATATCCTTCTGTTACGAATTAATATTTATTAAAGATACTTCCCTCTACTTTAATTAATATTTTTTTTAGAGATAGCCTTTTTCTGTTATGGATTAATATTTACTCAAAAAACTTCCCTATACTTTAATATTGTGTTGAGATATCCTTCCTATGTCGGGAAATAAGATTTTTTTTCAAATATATCCTACCCTCTGATCCTTGGGCGTGCTGGCTATTCCATGAAGTTCCCGACTTCACTTAACACCTTTGGCAGTCATTTATCATCTCTGATGAATGATTCTTCTTCCACTTTTTTTCCCGTTTTCCCTGACTCTTCTCTGCACATGGCATTTTCAAGCCATGCTAACCTTTATGCGATTAATGATGTGGACGTATCTTAATTCATTTAGTCTCTCTTCCTGCAGGTTTTGAACCATTTTTTGACAGATTTTGTTTGCCGTGTTTTTGCGAATGTATGAATCTATTTTTAGAGCATTCTGTCGGAAGTTTTGTGGCAATTTTGTTTTTTTGTTTTAAAGTTGCCCTCGTCTTTACTCCTCAGGACACTACTACTACTCTACTACTACTACTACTACTACTACTACTACTCTATTATAATACCTACTTCCAGGCACTGGGAAAATTTGCGTCTAATAAAGATAAGAGGTATCAGTACCAAAATTATCATTCATTATTTTGTTTTAATAGAGTAACTATATAAACATATATCTTACCAACAACAGGAGCTGTTTCCAATATGGCTCCTTCCCCATGATAAAAATATTCCCTGGGATGCGTATATTACTTGTCATTCTTTCGGGGTTTGGGAGTTGAAGGTCGGGAGGGAAGCTAGCCCGAACTCAGGTTCGGTCTTAGAAGGAAAAAATATCGGTAGTGGTAATGGACTTCCTCTCTTCCTTGATGCCTAAGCCACCCGCGGAATTAAGAAAGATCTCGTTTCTTCGCCGCTTAGAAGGCCGCGAGAAACCATAAATATTTTGTCATGTTCCCATTAAATAAATGTCCGTTTGTTAGTGTTTTTAATAATAATTAATAATAATAGTTGGGAAAAACTCACTATCACGAGAGTATATATAATGTTCTAAGGGTTCCACAATAATAAAAATAATTAAAAAATGTTAAGAGATTGTGTATAATTTAAAAAAAACTTTACAAAGCTTTCGAAGCCTTCCCTGGGTTCATCTTCAGTCCAAATGAATAATTAAACAAAACGTGTACTGAGTTTAACTCAAAAACAACCTTCAACGACCCTGTTTATTGTTTTCGCGTTAAACTCAGTACATTTTTTGGTTAATCATTCATTTGCACTAAAGATGAACTCAGGGAAGGATTCAAAAGCTTTGTACAGCGTTTTTAAATTATACGAGTACACGAACTCTTAACATTTAAAATTTTTTTATAATAATAATAATAATAATAATAATAATAATAATAATAATAATAATAATAATAATAATAATAATAATATAATGATGATGATATGACAAAATCAAGAAGAAAGTATCACTCATTGATGTCGCAATACCAGGGACACCGGAGTTGAAGAGAAAGAGAGGGAAAAATGGATAAGTATCAAGATCTGAAAATAGAAATAAGAAGGATATGGGATATGCCAGTGGAAATTGTACCCATAATCATAGGAGCACTTA
>NC_087215.1:51875175-51902675 GCF_015104395.2 Macrobrachium nipponense | reverse complement strand
TCGTCGTATATTCTACATTTTCATATTCACACTGAACATAAAAGAGGGGACCGGGTTACAGTTTATTAATCTGGGCGGCATGTTCTTTAAGCCGCCCAGATTAATAAACTGTAACCCGGCTTCCTCTTTCTGATGTTATATATAAAGGCCTGTCAACTTCTTTTTATATTCAGCGTGAACTTAAAATGTAGAATATATTACGAAAAGTACTTGTCCAAGTCCCTGTTTCACTTACTTTTCTACCAAGGATTTAAGGATATTCTCAAGTACGTGGTTCCTTCCTGCTACATTGATATATATAATATATATAGATATATATATATATATATATATATATATATATATATATATATTTATTTATATATTATATATATATATATATATATATATATATCTAATATCTATATCTATATCTATATATATATATATATATATTATATATATATATATATATATATATATATATATATATATATATTTATAGATATAGTTATAGATATAGATATATATATATATATATATATATATATATATATATATATATAAAGTACACATACATACATACATAAAACTAGTGTTTCCTGAACTTCCATCAACAGCCGAAAACTTCATCTCGAGATTTTGATTTCTCCCGACCTCTTGTTGGTCAAAGTCTAAAGATCTTGGTGTTGGCCGCATGGTGTTTTCTCCGAGATGAGAGTGGATTCATTAGTGGGAAAGCCAAGTAGTTGAACACTTGTTCTTACAAGAGTAAGGTAACCGGATCCTTGTTGTTTTTTATATGATTGCCGACCTGAAAATGAGACAGTATCCACCCCCTTCCGGAAGTGGCTTCTGGTTTTAACAAGGATCTGAAAGGACACTTATTTAAAGTGAATCAGTCTAGATTTTGGAAGCTGAATCGAAACGTAATCACAATTTAATCCATCAGCTGATCTAGTGCCGTCCTTCCACCCTGTGTTTTGCCTGTACTTAATGGTACTTCCGTCTCTAGGCTTCCTTTTCCGTACCGTACAAGAGCGATGGTGAAATCTGATCAAAGCAAACAAGAAGGAACGAAAAAATATACATGGATCGATAGATTAAACAGGTCATGCTGTAGTACTTTTAAGGTTTGTTGTCCTCTGAGGGGTGATCTTGATTTTTGGAGATTCAACTGATTGAAAGAATGGAGGTTAAAGCTAGATGATGGTTATAGTGGTTAAACCTCGCTTTAGTGCTCCATTATAGTCAGAAGGCTTTAGTTTAAGCAGTTCTTCGACTAAAGTTCTATAATGCTCTCAGAAACCCTTGCGAAACCAGACAGTCTATCGCTACCCTCATACACTGCATAGTAATTGGTAATTCTCTAATCCCTTGGCTCAATGACATCGTTTTCTTCTGCTACCAAGTCTTGGAATTCTCTTTCTTCTTCTATTTCTCCTGAATCTTCTATAAACCTTCCTTCGTTTGAAAGGTTAAAGCTTTAGTCCCTCCTCTCTGCATTTCTTTGCATTTTCCTTTTTTCCTCCTTCTTCAATCCTGGTCTAGATAATGACATTCGGCCCTCCCCTAAGTGTTTGAGCTCTCTCTCTCTCTCTCTCTCTCTCTCTCTCTCTCTCTCTCTCTCTCGTAGATATTTTCTCCACATACGCTCAGTCAAACATACAAATGTCCTTACCAAGAGTTTCACTTGAAGTGTTAGGTAGGGACGCCCCAGCGTAAGTGCATCCGCACGGCCGCATGAGGGAACCGACGCAGGTACTTCGCCACTGATATTTTCGAAACATCATGCGAGGTGGGTTCTTCCATGTCTCGAGAGACATGACCTAAATATGCTAAGTGCAGTTGAAATCCCAGAGTCTCGTGCCTGCAATATTTCTTACGGGGGATAAAAAAAAAAAGGAGTGCCTCTCTTTTCGAGATAGACGCGTAACCGACTGAGACGGCCTGGTAAAAAAAGAAAGAAAAAAAGAAAAGGAAGAAAAAAAACGGGTTCGACCGAAAACGAAACCAATGAAGGCCAAGAAGAGTTCCATACATATAGACAAGTTTTTTTTTTAACCTCTCACTAACTTGACACACCACACACTGCCTCGGATACACATGTAGAAAAATATAGGAAAGAATAAATGGAAAAAATAGAACGCTTTGTAAAGTGCACGGGTATATAGTCGTCAAGAGGAAAAGGAAAAAATAGGATATAAAATGACTCCCTTGTCGTAAAAGAGAGAGAGAGAGAGAGAGAGGATTCATGTGCCCCTCGGGTAGCACTGATTTAAAGATGAAACTCGGTCTTTCATCTCCCAGCCTCTGTGTTTAGCCTGGAGGAGGAAGTTCTACCTATGAACTTTAGGCTGATTGCGGCTAATGCTAATGCTTTGGATGATGCGATAAAAAGGATAAAAAAGAAGCAATACAAAAATAAAGCCGGGAAAGAAATTTAGAGAGAATGAAGGTTAGAGACAGAAATAGAATGTCATATTTCAACATTGGGATTTTTTTATTTGTCTTTAACGACATGGAAGTGGGGCTGCTATGTTTTGTTGAGTTTTTGTCATTTTGCATTGCATTCTTTTTATAAATACCAAGCGGTTCATTAACCCCGTGTTTCCACTTAACAGTTGATTTTTTTGCTTTAATTCATTACGTAATTCACACATGAATTATTGCTCTATTTTTCTTCACACCTGGATCTGTTTGTGGACAGATCACAATAACATAGTTTATATTATTGTGGAAATATTTTATGGATGTTTTCGTTAAATACGGTGTTGGTATGCAGCAAGTTCAACTAATCAGTAGTGATATACTCAAGCTCATTGACGTCAAGATACTGTAACAGTACCTTATTACATGCCAAGTTCTCGTCAGAACCTGGCACTTTCTGTTGCGATTTTGCAAACTATTTTTCTTTGCATCCGATACCTATTTGAGTTTTTCGTTGGGGAGGGTCACGGTATGGATTAACAAGCAGTAAAATCAGATTTGAATTTAGATATAACGAAATATCGTTTTACTATTTTTTTTCTTAAACATTAGGCTTATGAGCTTACCTAATTCATAAAATGTGCATACATACGCTTATGCATACTTGCCGTAGTAGCATTGTCACTTTTGTATTATTCATTAACTTTTTCTGTGGTATGTGACGGTGTGCGCTGGTCAGAGATGCGTTCATAGGTCCGCTCCTGCATATAACTCAACGTACGTTAAAACTCAGTGGTACATTTAAGCTCAGGGGAACTTGGTTGAAGATAGAAAAGAAGGGATAGCTGAATATTCACACTGTTTTATTTCAGTTAACATTAGATTCAGTCAGAACTGCAGACTTAATTTAATAATAACAAACAACATTTTCTGGTTTGGTAAAGAGAAAATGAAGAGCCTCATCAGTAATTCAAACCTGAGAGAGAGAGAGAGAGAGAGAGAGAGAGAGAGAGAGAGAGAGAGAGAGAGAGAGAGAGAGAGAGAGAGAGAGAGAGAGAGAGACTGAACATACGAAGTAGCCATACGGTCAGTCATTTTTGGCACAGGTGACGTTATGTCCTGGGGATTAAATTTCTTTTCTTTCTTTATCTGTTTTTAAACTAATATCTATTTTTTAGTATTACCTTACTTTCTTTTCCTTCCTTATCTGTTTTTGAACTAATATATTTTTAAATAGTGCCTTCATTTCGTCAATGATAAACCTTAGGCAATCATAAAACATAAATAGATATCATAATTTATTATTATAAAGTTTAAATATTACTTTTCCAGTAAATATTTTTACGATTTCTTCAATTTATGTTTATAAAACGGGAAAAGTTCCCTACAGTGTAAATGACTAAGCCGCTTGCTTATAAGAAATTGATCAATTCCACTGACGGTTTTCTCTGTGTATTAGCTTTTCTGTGATGCAGTAAAGTAAACAGTTTCAGGTATGGCAAAAGTCGAAGTAAGTAAAAAGGATTGTTTTCATTCATACTACTAGATTTCTTCAAATTTAAAAGGTATTTTTCCCATTTATCCATATACTCGAACATTAGAAATTTTATTTATTTCCGTTATGTTCCTTATCCTTAAGATTAGTTCAACCTAAACAAAAAAGCTTATTATTAGAAATGTATCAGTTTCCATTACTACTCTTCTCTCTGTTTTAAATTATTGTAGATCTATTTACCCCAACAGTCGAAAACGGATAAAATCGGTCGATTTTAATGTTTCCTTATTTACCCTAGTAGTCGAGGACTAAATAAATTCAAATAAATTCAAATTATTTCATAGATATATCGATTATCCATGAAAAATACCACAAAAAAAATAAAGATCAGAAAAATCTGGCCAGGGAGTAAATAAGTAAAAATCTACCCAATCCCAGCCGGCTTTCTCTTAAAGGATTAAATTTCGCCTTGGGTCCCAAGGCGACCGAGGTGACAGTGGTGGTGTCGTATTTTCTTCGTCAGGCTCCTGTTTATTCCAGCCACCGAGACACCGATTTTCTTTGATCCCGCCCCCTGATTAGAATACACATTGGTGCTTTTTTTTTTTTCTTCGGTAGCTGTTTTCCTTCTATGTTCCGTTTGCTGAAATACATCATGCTGGGTTACGCACTCAGAGGCAAGCGAATATGTATATGTGGTTGCATGTATGTATATGGAGAGAGAGACGTAGTGGAGGCACATCATGAGCATAGTTGTTTTAAAACCAATTTACATTTGCTCTCCTCTCTCTCTCTCTCTCTCTCTCTCTCTCTCTCTCTCTCTCTCTCTCTCTCTCTCTATATATATATATATATATAATATATATATATATATATATATATATATATATATATATGTATATATATATATATATATATATATATATATATATTATATAGTATATATATATATATATATATATATATATATATATATATATATGTGTGTGTGTGTGTGGTGTGTGTGTGTGTGTGTGTAAACATCAGAATATTCAAACTATATATATACACTTTATAAGGATAGGGTCAAATATTAAGGAATTTAATTGCTTTCTGAGAAGCCCAAGACTCGAACTGAATAACCTTTACTTGAATTACCTAAGGTAACTTTCACTTAACAACACAGACGCACTGTAAAATTTGGTTATTCTAACACCATATTCGATTTTATTTTATTCGAGCTCTTCATCTTACTGAAAGACGACCAAACTTTGATGAAGTATTCGGACGAGAAAGGGAAGGGAAGGGAACGCCTTTTCCAATATGTCAAGGAGACCCCATGACAAGGCGAAGTGTACTGAAGGGACGGAAACCGATGGGATTCGAGCCTCGGAAAAAAAGACAAATTGAAGGTGGGGATAGTCCAAGCCTTGCATTGAACTGTCGTGGCTGACGGATACCTCAGAATTGAGGGCAAATCTCCAAATGATCTTTTTTTCTTTGGACAACCGATTTTGGAAATAAGGCACACTGCTTTTAACACTAAATATTAAACTTTTTGTCTTCGTGCAATGAAAAGGAAATACACCCTGTTTAAAGTTTCATGGCGTTCATTTGACTACCATGTTCTTTTGTTATTATAAGTATGTTTCTTATCAATTAGCAATATGTAAAATAATGAAAGTTGATTTTAATTTTTTCATATTTCTTAAAAGTAATTTGTACATAAAGCATTGTTTAAATTCCAAAGTAAAACTAAGCAACGAGGGCAATTATGTACTCTATTTAATTTGATGTACTATCACAAACGAGCAATACAGAAAATTCTATTGTTATTGAATTTTTTACGGTTTTTTTGCCAACGAACCAAAAGTAATATACACGCAAGCTATAATTTTCATTCCACAGTAGGGCGCAAAAAACGAAAATACTCGCAATTTCCAAGTCTCCTATCTGCAATTCTTCAAGCCTTATTGCAACATTTTTGTTGTGGAAATATTGCATGAAGAATTTTCAGTCCCCGACGTCCTCTTAATAAAAGGTTCGAATTCCTCTGCAGGAATTCCTACGCTGTTATTAGTGCATTTAGATATAATTTTATTAAATTTGGTTTCTTCTTCTTCTTCTTCTTCTTCTTCTTCTATAATTATAAAATAAATAATTATATGTGAATAATTAAATGTAAGATAAAGTACAGATGAATCAAGAAACAAATATTTCCTAAATTAAAGTGTGGAACAAGTGATGCAATAAAATGCCAAATGTATCTCTGCATGTTGGCGAACCTGAAAAAAAAACCTAAAATTTCTTTAAAAAGTTAAGGTTAAGTTTACATGACGTTGTTTGACTTTTAGGATTAAGTCACAAAGTATTTCCTGGATCAACGCCCGAGTGCCAAAACACTGCACAAGTCAAACAAAGGCAAACTGTCTCGTGGCGAAGTCTAACCAACTTGAATTTTACGGTCCACAACTCCTTCCTCCCGCAAGAAAAATAAAGAAAAAATGTGAGACGATAAAAGGTAATGCATCGTAGTAATTAGTTTTAGACTTCTGCATTCTCGCGATCAACACTAGTGTGACTATACACTGTGCACATCATACAAAGGCGATCGGTCTTTTGTGGAAGTCGAGCCAACTTGAATTCTGGTTCCACATAAAACGAAAAATGTCCAAATGGGACGGAGGATTATACATCAAAGTGATAAGTTCCCAACTTTAGTGTCACAGTCCAGCCGGCTCCACACATCCCTTCCTCCCCTCCTGTTCAGCCTAAAAGTACGGTCCAAAATGTTAGAGGAACAATAAATGAAATTGATAAGTTTTATAAAAGAACTTTCATGGTGTACTACTTAACTACCCACCCCACTAGGAGAATAAAAAAAGGGGGGGGGGAGAATAAAATTCCAAATGTTTTTCCCTTTGCATACAGGACATGAAAAGTATCGTGAAAATAGAGTATTGCTCTTAAAACACGTAAGTTTTGATATTGAAATAGGGTACCGGAATGTGGACAAGAATTACAAGCACGAGCATGCAATTCTAGATTACATTTTCTCCAACCCATAAAATATGACAAAAGTAATTTTCCTCAGAGAATGCTAGATAATGCTTGTTACCGACACGTTTCTGAATGAACGCTAAATGAAATAATTTAAAGAATCCATATAGAATCGACACTGAATGGAAACAAATTTTTATCTACTAGTTGAGAACTTAATTTTCTCATTCATACCAGTAATGAAACTCGATCTTGAACTGCCATACCTAATTGTGTGTTGTAATCCACCCTTATCTCTTCCAGCGAATACAATGTATAAAGCAATAAAGATCATTTTTATCACTCACGTTATATTGGTACGTCAGATAAATAAAATGACTATTTTGATTTTAAAAATCGCGGCCATTTGTTTGGCGTGTTTAAACATAATTGACATTTTATATTCTAACGATAAAAAATGCAGTTACATATTCCGTATGTATTTGAAAAGACCCTCCCGTTTCATGGTAGGTGAAAAGTGAGCTCTAACCTTGAAAATATAGAAAATAGAATAACCAGAATGCTCAACGTATGAAGGTAAAAAAGGAAATAGAGATTGACATTTCATGAAAAGAAATATGCCGGAAAAAGTGAAAATGCGAAAGAACCACTCGCAGACCAGGCAAAATGCTTTACTGCTGTCGCCATCGCCCCTGTAATTACAGTAAAAGTGGTACAGGACAAAGATTAAGTTTTAATTACAAGTACCTCTAGCATGGACAGCGGGAACGGGCGAGAGAGCGACTGCAAAAAATGAGAGGCGTCGGCTGTTCCTTTAGTCACTGAAAACGGGTTCGTTTTTTCGTTCTTTTGTTCGTTGCATATTGCGACGTCGAATACTCTCTGAGTGTGGTGGTGACTTAATGCTTTCCCGTGGATGGGTGTTATTAAAAGAAATTGTTTTGGTCATCACACATTCACACATGCTTTCTGTAAAATGGCTGCGATATAATGATTTGCGCTGGATTTGTGCTTATGGCTTATGAGAGTATCTATGGACAATAATCAGCATACAAATGAGAGTACTGTCATTGAATAGATCAACTTATTGTTCATCATTCATATTTTGCTTAATTCATTACATTATTCGCTCTTGGATCCGAGATACAATATACTTTTTCAGTTGTTCTGGCTTTTAAGTAACTTTTCCTCAATACCTTTAGGCTTTTTTTGCGCACGGCCTACGATAAAAGGTTTCTTCGGCTTTGCATGTCATCAAAATATTTAGAATATTTGTCTAAAACTCGCTTCCTTATGATATTTTCGAACAAATTCTTAATTTGTGGTACGAACAATACTCCCGGCCAGAAAATACTTATTTTATTGAGACGAATGTGTCGTGTGATCACATTTTTTACGTAAAAAAATCGTCCTGGATATATTTTACTTAGATTTTGTAATTTATATTTATGGAAGTAAGTCATTATTTACTCGTTAATATTTTAGGCAGGTAAAATATAAGTTATTTTTGTAATGTAAATTAATATCAATTAATTAGATGGTATTCGTTTTTTATTCTCCGGAAAGCGAACGGATATATATTTGGTATAATTTCTCCCCACCCTGACCCCCCGAGTAAATTCATTTCAGAATTAAAAATGAAAATCAAAATTTTCTTTTGCCGTTGCATAATTCTAGCTTCTGAGAAACTGTGACTAATTGCAATCTGAGCAAAAGTTTTGATGAGAGACTCCGTAATGTTATGTGGCAGGTGGCATTCTGACGATTGCCTTGAACATTTGCTTCTTTGTGGCGAAATTAATCATATTCTCGTCTTTTTATTAATCACTGCGCAAAACTTGCATGTCTTTTCCATACATACATACATGCATACATATACATACATACATACCTTTATTCGGAACAAAGTAAAACAGGGATTTCTTCTTCATACATACAGACATACATTTTTTTGAGCACTGAGGAAAATCTAGGAGTCTTTACTATATATACATGCACCAACTTTAGTTGAGCACCAATTAAATCTTGAGATGCTTCCCTAAATGCCTACAGTCATGGTGGAATAACGTCGATCTCTTGAACTGAACGTACATTTGCGCCAGAACTTGTACTGTGGTATGTTTTTAAGGTTGAACACTTCGAGAAGAGTGATCTATAAAGGTTTATTTGTGAATATAGACTCCAAGAAATTGGTGCTTTCCTTTATGTTGAATTTGTAACCCTAAGCTCCAAAACATCACGGCTTTTCTTAATGGGGCATATGTGAAAACTACCTCCAATTACTCGATGTTATCAAGCGTCTATATAAAGAAAGCCAACTAAAAACATGACCCTTTACAATATATATATATATAATATATATGATTCCAGAAGATTTTAAAAGTGATGCTATGTAATAAATAGGTTAATATAAAAAACATATATATGGATGTATCACCCTACTGATGTAAAATCACGTAGGATGAAAGTATATTATATATTTTGGTACTTTTTATTTTATATATATATATATATATATATATAGTATATATATGTATGATATATATATATATATATATATATTATATACATATACATATACATACATATAATATATATTATATATATATATATATATATATATATATTATATATATATATATATATATATATATATATATATGTATATTATATTTATATATATATATTATATAATATATATAATATATTATATATGTATATTATATTATATATATATAATATATATTAATTATAATATTATAATATGTATAATTTATATATATATATATATATATATATATATATATATATATATATATATAAAACAAATATACATTTTTTAATGGATCATTTATTAAAAAAAAAAAAAGCCCCAATAGACTGAAATTTTCTCCACTTAGTAGTTGTAAACAAGTTTTTACAAAAGACTGTACTATTTCCCTGAACAGTACATTAGCAAACACAAACTCTTAAAAGTTGTGTCTTTCACTTAATGGCCTCCCTCATGGCGAATGCTCTCCGACGAGCCCCGAGCACCGGGGGAGTCATGAATCGAGACCCGCTCATGAGCATTCATAACATTACCGAGCTTTGCCGTGTAGCTGATATCATAGACGAAAGTATCTCACACTTGGAAAGCAGAGAAAAAGATTGACGCAAATGGAACTTTAATGGTTTTAGTGCTCGCCGAAAAAGAAAAAAAAAGGAACGCATGGTTTCAAAAAATCTTTATGCAAAATACATGGAAAGTGGTTGGTTGGGGTGAAGGAATATGCTAAATGATACTTTTTACATTTCGTTTTTTTTTCTTATAAAATTCGAAAATTTCTGGTTAGAAGATTGCAAAATTTTACTGAAGTTTACCTTTTTTTTCTACAGTTGACTATTTAATGTTGAAATGTTGTGTGATTGTATTTGCCAGTGTTTTCGTTCGCCTTGCTTATATTCAGAAATAAACACTATTTTTATTTATTTGAAGACTTTCGGTGCAACCATATCGTCGGTTACGAATATTAATGTAGTTTGGGAAATATACTGTGACCTTGGATTAACTTTGGTGTAGTAAAATTTCAAAATATGACTATTTAAGCTCATTTGCAATCAGTATTCATGACGTGTTGAACATGGTCGTTCAATATATATATATATATATATATATATATATATATATATATATATATATATATATATATATATATATATGATATATAAAGGTTTTTTTTTGCTACGAAGGAAAAAATGAAAAAGCGAGATAGCCGAGTACTTTCGGTCCTATTCAGACCCTTTACTGAGGTATATATATATATATATATATATATATATATATATATATATATATATATATATATATATATATATATATATAAATGCATACATACATAATACATGCATACATATATCATGAACGGCAATGTTCAACATGCCATCAGTGATCTGTGGAAATAGGAGTTTGAAACTCACATTTCCGATTAGTCACATTTTAAAATTGTACTTCACCAAAGTTAATCTGAAAACCGCAGCATATTCATATATAGATATATACATGTCTTTTATCGCTGTAATACAACAGTATAATACGAAGATAAATTTATAAGTTTAATTTTCTTTTATTACTCGACAAGTGACATTCTCTCTCTCTCTCTCTCTCTCTCTCTCTCTCTCTCTCTCTCTCTCTCTCTCTCTCTCTCTCTCTCTCGTTCAGCGGAGATGATTTTGATATACGTTAGATTTCCTACAAAACTTTTACTTTTTTTTAAATTACAAAATAGGATGAGTAGTGAATTACAATTTGATATTTTTTACTTAAAGGAGTTGTGCTTTCATAGCTTCAGTTAAAGTTGATTTAATTGGTTGAAATATCACTCAGAAATAAAAAAAAATTGTAGTAAAACAAGTGGAGAAATTCCTCTTGTACCTTTATCAAAAGACATAAAAAATGAAAATTGAATTTAGTATAAGTAAATAAAACAGATATTGATTGGTTGAGTGCTTTTATCCCAATGAAAGATTCAAATCTTTGCTTGTGTGAAAAATATTTTCGTTTTAATCTCAGTGAAAAGAGCATAAAGTTAAAAAATGGGGAATAGAGAAGGACGGATGAATGTGTCATCGTTATTTATAAACTCAGAAAAATTTCCAAAAGCAAAATTTCTTCATCAGCGCCAGTTTAGGTGAATTTGGAGGCACCCTTTTTCGTCCTCACATGAAAGGAAGACAAATAGTTTTCAAGACCGGCATTTTATTTTTTTTTCCTAAACTTTCATTAGGAATTTTAGGGGCCATTGTGCAGATTCCTACGGACTTTTAAAAAGGAAGATTCTCAATTGTCATAGAAAAGGCCACTCCTGAGAGTAATTGGAATTCTTCAACAAAACTTGTTCTAGTTATCAGCGTCATCCGAATGCTTCTCTCTCTCTCTCTCTCTCTCTCTCTCTCTCTCTCTCTCTCTCTCTCTCTCTCTCTCTCTCTCGTACATATTTGATCTTTATATGTGTTAAAACTTGTAGACATTTCTTTCTTTACCTAAAAATTGTGATACCCTTTTTTACTCTAAACGAGTCTCTCTCTCTCTCTCTCTCTCTCTCTCTCTCTCTCTCTTCTCTCTGCTTTCCTTCTCTCTCTCTCTCTCTCTCTCTCTCTCTCTCTCTCTCTCGTACATATTTAATATTTCTTTATGTTAAAACTTGTAGACTTCCTTCTTTCCCTAAAAATTGTGATAGCTTTTTTTTTTTACTCTAAACGAGTCTCTCTCTCTCTCTCTCTCTCTCTCAGCGTAGCCACTTGCACGTATATGTCACACTAGTAGACGATTCCACAAGGCAGGTGTTCTTCCCTTTTCAAAAATAACGTCTTGTGCGTCCCAAAGGTTGGTGAAACATTATTTTCAAATTCTGGTACTTTCGTGTTCTCATTAGTATATATTTAGGAAAAGTAGGTCTGTATATGTTGTTTTTAACGCAAAGAGCAATAGTAATAGTACGTATTTTATGTGTAAATCGTAAATTCATACCCATATACTGAACTTTGCGTATAATTAACGCAATATCATAAAATAAAAAAATAAAAAAACTAAGATAGAATAAAAAATAACTACTGTATGAGAGTGATGAAACTCTGTGATTATTTCATTCTCGGACGGATACAATAGTGTATACACGATAACATAATTGTGGAATGTAATTATATACTTTTCACTCCGTACATAATACGTAGTTCACCTCTTCATTTGATTATCGTAATACCTATCATATGAAAATACGGAATAATAAGAAAAAATTAGATCACAAAATTATTTTACATACTGGAACAGGTTCACTAGTGTTTAATAAGATAATTAGAAAATATAATTGCCTATTTTTCCTTGTTACAAAGATAGTCTGTTGGTAATTAACTTTATTACAAACATGATGCATCGTTAAGTGGCTTTCAATCTTGAATAAAAATTTGCTGTTTCATAGATGCTATGGAAGTGTAGCATCTTATAATGGAAGAAATGTATTAAACCTCAGTTGGAATTTCAACATTATTTGATATAATATCAAGCCAGGTACAATATTCTATATTAATTCTTCAAATTATGATCTACGCACTAGTTTTCCTTTGTTACACTGATATTCTACGAGTAATGGACTTCCTTGTTAACTATTGCATACTATTAAACATGCAAAATCTGTATTACAGTTGCGAAGGAATCTCAACATTGTTTAATTCATTAGAAGAAATAGACCCAATATATGTTATTTGTATTTTACTTTATTTTTATTATATATAAAATTTTTTACATATGAACAATTTACAAAATTTTGTTTTTAGCTTACGACACGTCCAGCTGGCATGTTTTACAGTGTCCTTGTGATACGAATATCAGTCTGGCGACTTCCTGTTTATATATCTTGTAGCTTTGTTTTCGCATCCACGTTCACTGTATACCTCTGTGGGGTCCTCGCTCATCCTTTGCCTTCTTTCAATCTGGGTCTTTTCAGCATTCCTTCTCTTCCGGCAATTAGGCTTTGCTGCTTGGTTTGGTATTTTGACAAAATCTGATAGGCCTGCTGAGAGTTTTTATCCGGTATTTTGAGTAGTAATTCTATATGTGCATCTTCGATTACTCCGTTTGTACATGTGTATGTGTGTGTGTATGTGTGTACTTTTGTATGCTGAGTTGTTGTCCTCGAAATTCATTCTTTGATTTTTAACCCAATAACAGACAGCTGATACACTATCTGTCTTTTGTTTTCCTTTCTGTGAAAGTTTAGATTTCTCCCAGTCTCCACCAGTAAGAAGGGAGGGGCACCTCCACACGTATTTATATAAACCCACTGGACCTATTCGCCTTCATTATATTTTCTTTTAAATAAAAACATTCTTTCACACTGGCTTACTGAAATGAAAGTTGGAATCACACCTATAATTTTTCAGTTTAATTTTGGCTTCATGTACTTTTCTGGCACTTAGTAGTTTTGCGGCTTTGACCTGTGCATCCAAGCTTACGTGTATTTTTACAATTAATTGATATACATGCCTTCTAATACGAATCATTCCGGGTAAGCGAGTTTCTTGACACTAGATTTCAATTGTTGAACCGTTTCCAGAATATTTTGGGTTGCATATTTTGAAAAGTCTAAAAAATAAACTCTAAAACGCTTAAACACCTTTCTTCTTTCATTTTGGTATGAAAACCATTGTATGTAAGCATTTGTGTGGGGTGCTTTTCCTGCGTACTCCGTAAATATATGAGGAAAATATGGTAGGCTCACGTCTTCCATAACACTATTTTATAACTTTTCTATGATAAGGGACTGCCTTGGTAATGATAAAGTCTACGGACAATGATCTTCACAGTTGACTATCTCGAAGTCTATTGTATAAGTACGATGGAATCGGAATATTATTGAACTTATCAGGACATATATACCATTTTATAATATGTAAGCTCTGTGTTTTAGTAGTAAGAAACTTTAAGTGTAATCGTAAGTATATAACGTACAAAAAGAAAAAAAATTACTTTTACTTCGATTGTCCAAACCTCTCCGTTTTATTTCGTCATCAACCCGCTACCAATGAAAATTCAGTCCACTAACCGACCCGCCAACTGTAAATACCCCTCCTGATATATATACCTGTGTAACTTGCATGTCGATTCATTCAATTTGTGTATCTCTCCGATGATGGCCGCCAGAGCGCTTGTTGAAACGTAAGAGAAACTAAGACAACAGAATATCTTTACGTGTCCTTGATATACTAGCTACCCGCTGATGAAAAGGAAACTTTAAGATGAATAAAAAAGACTCTATACAAAATAAATACCGTGGAAATGGCTTTTATTTTCAGTGCTACTGCCATCAGAGAAGGTTTCCTCCCTATTATTAATTATTATTTTTATTTATTAATTATTTTATTATTATTATTATTATTATGATTAATATTATTATTATTGATTATTGATAAAGAAGACCCTATACAAATTAAAGGCCGTGGAAATTGCTATTATTTTCAATACTACTGCCCTCAGAGAAGGTCTCCTCTTCACTCTCCTCATTATTATTATTTTCCTCAAAATATAACAACCATATTTAAGGCACCAGCAACATTCAACAGAAGAGAGCGCCCAATTTTGAAATAAAATGAGCAACAAGAAAGATATCGGAAAGGTAAAAAAAAAACTTCTATTATAGAACCTAGATCAGTGCCAGTAAAAAATACTAAAAACTGAAAAACAACAAATAAAAAAATTAATAACAAATAGAGATTAGTTAAATGAATAGTCAGCAACAAGGTAACAATTTATGTAGAGCTTAGGACAGTGGCTATAAAACGGTCCAAAAAGAGGAAGCAATACGCCTCTGATGAGAAAAATAAATCAACATTTCTCTGTGTGCAATTTCAAAAAGAAATTTGCCAGCCTGAAGTTAACGTCATAAAGCCCTTCGCCCTGAAATACTAACTTGATTATGCTCTTTTGCTATTAAATTGACAACCATTAAAGCAATGCTCGTGTCGCTATTTCATTCTCTCTCTCTCTCTTTCTCTCTCTCACACTTCGCAGCGTATACATTAGCATTTGCAATCCATTTATACTCGCACGTGGCACCTGACAGTTATTAATTTCTCCAAATGGAAGAGAACTCAATGTTAGCTTCGTGCAAAAGCCGGGGGAATAGCTTAGCATTAACTTAGACCCCAGCGTCGAACATGATATTCGAATGTCAGAACGGCGAAAAGAATTTCCCCGAATGGATTGAAACGGCAGGGTAAATTATTGTTTGTTTATTGTATAAACATGAAATATGCATAGATATTGCCTTCACGATGACTTAGATTTCATTAGTAAGTTGCTTTTTGTAACGTAAATTGAGATTAAATACTAGGCTTCATTCTCCGTCTCTTACATCATAGCTAATATTATCTTTAATTGCAGTACAATTTTATTCATTGGTATGTAGTTTCAAACTGGAAATATGAGTAAAAATAAATATCTTAATAATGATAAAACATGTTACGAATTCTTATTTTTTCATGAGAAATTGTGTTTCAAAGTCGACCATGGTTAGAATACGAACCAGAACCCGTAAACTTTCACAAATGTCCTTATGTTAGTGCGAGAGAAATACCCTTTTCTGGATATATCCAACGAAATTTTACAATTTAATTTTAATTTTATCTTTTTTAGTGTCTTTCAGGTTTAGCCCTCTCTCTCTCTCTCTCTCTCTCCTCTCTCATATATATATATATATATATATATATATATATATAGTATATATACATATATATATATATAATAATGTGTGTATATATATCTATATATATCTATATCTATCTATCTATCTATCTATATATATATATATATATATATATATAATATAGTGTGTGTGTGTGTGTGTGTGTGTATACATTCATACATACATACATACCTATTTGTATGCGGAAAATATTGTACAACTTTATAAAAAATATCTGTGTAAATATTAGATTAAAATACCAGGAAACGAAATCTTAAAACCATCACATTTTGTAACGAAATTATATTATATTGCAAAGTCTCTAGGGGCGAAATTGTTCTGGATTTACATAGTGAGCAAAACCATTCAGTATTCATAATTTGACTGGATTTCATCAACGTGAATTAGTGTGAGTGGGCTTGCTGTAAGCATTAAGCAGGTTTGTAATGATATATAATATATTATATATATATATATATATATATATGTGTGTGTGTGTGTGTGTATGTGGTGTGTGTATGTGTTATCGAGTCTGTAATTCATTTAATGTATCTAAACATTAATTAAATAATGTTCTTTGTGTTGGGTTTTACAATTTTAGTAACCTGGTCTTTGACTCTCTGTTTTGATGGCTTGACTTGGAAAACTGTGTAAAAACTAAATAAAAAACATTAAATGTATCATTAGGATCCCAGGTTGGTAAATTATTAGCGTCGGCACTCGACAATACATTATGATAAGGGCATATTCTGGACGACTGGTTTGATGGCAGCTCTCTCTCCAAAACGACAGAATTATTTAGCTGGATCATAACAACGAAGTGATCTCTGGAGGGAGTCTGCACTTGTTTACCAATACGACTGTGTCAGCTATTCGAGAATATTACGCCCTAATGCTCAGATCGAATGTCATATAGCCGTATGAAGCTTTTGTGCGATATTCACTACCACACACTCACACACTCTTTCTCAATTATATACATACATACACGCAGATATATATATATATATATATATATATATATATATATATATATATATATATATATATATATATATATATATATATGTATATATATAACACATACGCGTGTGTATGTATGTATAATACGATATTCACTACCATAACCTCTCTCACACACTGGCTCATTATATACATACATTTACACGCATATATATATATATATATATATAGGATATATATTATATATATTATATATATATATATATAATATATATATATATATATACGCTTGTGCATGTATGTATATAATGCGATATTCACTACCATAAACCTCTCTCACACATTCTGTGTATCATTATATATATATATATATATATATATATATATATATATATATATAAGATATATATATAAATATATATACTATATATATATGTGTATATATACTTACACACAGCTACGTATATATGTTTTTAATTATAAGTATCAGAATGCTAGGCTACAAGTATTTAACATCAAATTGTAATATGCTATTCAACAGAAACACCTTTTGTATTTCGAGCACTGAAAGTAATCTTAAGCATAAAATGAAATCGTCTCCCTCTCTTCCATCCTTTTGTATGGGAGATAGTTGTTGCAAATTCAGAAGTATTAAAGAGCGGAAAATCTAACCTTCAGAAATCTCTCACTTTTCAGTCAATCTTTGTTTACGGTTTTCAGTTGGTGAAGGTTATCATCCATTCAATTTCGTCCGTTTCTGACGCTTGTGAGCTATTTCATATACAAATGAATATTCTGGTTTGTGATTCTATTATCATCATAGCTCTCCTGAAGATATATAGTTGCCATAGCTGTCTTGAATAAGTGCGTTTCTTTGTGTGCCCTGTATTCATATGTAAATGCAATTGTTAAACAAATTATTTTTGGGCGGGTGTGTGTGTGTGGTTTTTGTTGCTGTGAGGTAGCAGTTGTATTTTTATTACCTCATTAGTAAACAGTTTATGAGTCGACTTCTCGCAGAGATTTATTCAGATTTATTTACCTTTTTTACATTTTACACCAGTTTCTCTTGGAAATACATTTCATGGGAAAGTTATGAGATAAGTTATCTAATGTATGCAACCCTATATCCGCGTCTTTGAATCCTATTAAGGAAGCGATTCACTTCACACACGATTTATGCCGTTGTATTTCACGCGTATGCGTTTCGTGTTTATCAAAAGGAGAGTGGCATTTGGACCCTTCCGTGATAAATCTACATATCAATCATAAATTTCCAGGGGTTAAAACAAGAGGCAAGGCTCTCCCCTTCCGATATAATCCTTTAGGAAATGAGACATTGTTTACAAACCGGACGGTAGGGTCTCATCAATACTGATTGTAAGGTTATTGTCGAAGTGTTTAAGGGAAATGGGAAGTGTGATCAGCAAACGTTATCTCTCCTAAGAACATGTTCTCACTTGATCCGTTTTATAGTGTGAGCTACAGACGCCTTTTGGCAGAAGAGCCGAACGTTTGGGAATTGAAGATGTGTTGTCTTCACCTCAAAGGAGACTGGTGATGCCTTGGCTACCGTCAGAATAAAGGAATTGGATTGATTATCATGTTCAGTTTGTTCTAGAAGCTTTTTTTTATTAGTTATGCTGATTAACACTCCGGTACATGGTTGCCAAGGTCACGGTCCGAATATTTTTATCAATGTTTCTGGAGAATTTTTTTCTATTTATAACGTTTTTTTTATTTATATTTTTTTGCAATTCAAATATACCCTTTATAGTGGGATATGGTTCTAGGGGGTGGGGAGACAAATGAACTGAATGGTCATATTACTTGACGTCAGATATATGTTCTAAAACTATTATGTAACCCAGGAAAATAAACGATAAACAACGGTTATAACGAGAATACGGTATAGATAAGAGGAATCCTAGTGTATGGAACAAACCCCATGAATGAGTGAAATTTGGATAAACGAAGGAAAACTGAAAGTTTTATTAAGGACAGTCGCTGAGTCAGAAGATATCTGTCAAGTTTTGGAGGCCGGATCGTAGTGTGAGATTCGTGTAGTCTCTGGTACTCATTGTCTAAAACCCTATACTCGTTATAACAGTTGTTGTCATCAATTCTCTGTTTATCGTTTATTTTTCTGGGCTACATAATAGTTTTAGTGCATATATCTGACGTAAAGTAAAAAAAAAAAACATTCAGTTTATTTGCTTCTGGCCCCCTTGAACCATATCCCATAGAGGGTATATTTGCATTGCACAAAAATATAAATAAAAACATCGTAAATTAGAAAAAAAAACTCTTACTCAGGGAATTGTATCCGCGTCATTATTATGAAAGGACGCTTATATATATATATATATATATATATATATATATATATAATATATATATATATATATATATATATGTATGTTGTATGTATGTATAAGCGTCCTTACATAATTATGACGCGGGAGGGACAGAATTTCCTGAGTAAGAATTCGCCCCAAATCTTCCTCGTTACGTATTTATTACAGAGGGTGAAGTACCAACTCTACGAAAGTTGTTTCGATGCTGTCTCGTTGTGTAAAATCAATCAATCAATCGGTTTTAAAGAATGTCAGAGGCAGTTTGACATATCAGTGACTATTTTTGCTGACATATTAAATTACATTTCTACACTTTACTTATATATTATTTAATTCTCTCTTTATATCCAATATTATCAAGGTGACTTAAGTTCTTGTTTCAAGGGAGCCCATGAATAGTACAGTGAGGATCAGGCTTTTCATTTTCCATTTTTAATAAGAGAACCTGATCCGGGTGTTGGTTATCTGACTCGTAGCTAGCATTTTAGGATGAGGCTGCTAGACCCATGCTCTTCTTTGTATTTTCTACAACCCAATGCATTTGAACTGGTGCAAGGTGCTGAAGTTGCTGCTTTCCTCAACATTGATAGCTTACAATGTATCCATAGCACTCTGTTAGCTATTATTATTAATATTATTATTCTTGTTATTATTATTAATATTGATACCCGAAGCTTTATGTTTATGGGATCCTGTTCAGGAAAGCACTGAAAAATAGATGTAACTTCTCATTTTTATTGTTTTGTAAATTCACAGTAAATTGGAAATTTTATATTCATGTAAATTATAGAAATCCTAATTGCTTTTGTACCATGTTAACACTGTAATTTACCTGTCGTTGTAGATTAACGTTATGACTGGTTGTCTTTCTAGGTTAACACATTGGTTTTGGTTCTAGATTCGTTCTAGCTTAAAGCTGTGCCAGGTCATGTAAAATATCTTAGAATTATTAACCCATTAACTCTCATGTGAAAATGTTAGATTAATTAATGCACTGAGAGAGAGAGAGAGAGAGAGAGAGAGAGAGAGAGAGAGAGAGAGAGAGAGAGAGAGAGAGAGATCCTAAAGCTGATGCTTTATCTGCAAAACCCGTTCGAATATTGCTATTGTTATTTTAGACCTGAAATACAACGGTAATGACAATTTTCCTTTTGTGCCGCGCTCTCTGGTGCCAGAACACAGTAGGACACACACACACACACACACACACACACACGGTTGTTATTGTATCTCACAGACAATTCAAGGTGCAATGTTACATGACACCGTCGATGATCAATGACGCTGCTTGTTTTGGCATGGATGCTAAAGAGATGGGTTGATAGCTTTTGAGAGGGGGGTTGGGGTTGGGGTTGTGGTTAGGCTGGCGGAGACGGGGGACCTCGGGTACTGGCCAGGCTTAGGAGGATGATGGCGGGGGGAGGGGGGTGGCGGGAGCAGAAGAGGAGCTCCATGTATTGGCATGGGCTCCAAAGAAATGGGTTCAGACTTTGTGTTGGGGGGAGGTGGGATACCTAGAGTGGGATGACGTTGGAAGGGGGGGGGGGGGTGAGTGTGATTACTAAGAGGGTGATTACTAAGAAAGGGGATAGGTTGGAGCTGCATGTATCGGCATGGTCTTGGAAAAATGGTTTCAGACTTTTTTCAGTTGGAAGGAGGGAGGAGAGACTTGTGGAAGTGGAGAGTTGGAACAGCCGCTATTGGTGTTGACACTAAGGAGATGGCTTGAAAGCTTTTGATAGAGGAAGAGGTGGTAGGGGAGGGGCATAAGGTACAGGGTTATGTTTAGTGGGGGATAGGGGATAGGGCCAATGTTAGAGTGTTTGGAGGGTGCTGTGACGGCATGCGGTTTGCAATAGCAACGATCCTTGTCTCGCTTCTACATGGCCAAGCACGGTCGTGTTACTTACATTGATTGCTGAGGTGCGCTGTAATCTACATAAGTATAATCTTGAATTATTCATATTGCCAGTACATTTCCATTGCAAACTAGCGTGCGCCAACACTTTCAAAGACACACACACATGCATCCACACGTTATTTTATATATATATATATATATATATATATATATATATATATATATATATATATATATGTATATGTATGTATGTATTTATGCATGTATGTGTGTGTTTGTCTGTGTATGTGTGGGTGTGTTATTTTGCAAAATTGGTAGCGTTTTAGTAACGAAAGTATTCCATTCCGCCCCAATAGTTACATGATTTGTTAACTGCCAACGGTTGAATTTAGTGAACATTAAGAGCAATTTCACGTCCGCGCCTCTTAGTAAATTAGCTGTTATTTCGTCTAATTTATGATGCCATAATTGAAATATATCTCTTGAAGCGGTTTGCGATGAAGGCCATATCAATAAAATAAAAAACACCTTTATTAGGTAAGTAGCTTCACCTCGTTATATGATGATTTCTTAATGCTATATCTTGGCTATTTATCTTATGGTTTAACTATTAATGTTTAATGTTAATTCAGCAGTCAATGTGAAATATTCATACTTTCTGATGGGTTATCGTTTTCCTATTTTGTGACAGATTTGATTGCTTGTATTGTATGGTCTTGACTGCCTGATTTAACGAAAAGAATGTAAAGAACAGGTACATGAAATGAATTTTAACCTTTATGATTCTAGGAAGTAATATATAAGACATCATTCATCTCTCTCTCTCTCTCTCTCTCTCTCTCTCTCTCTCTCTCTCTCTCTCTCTATCAGTGTTTCCTCAGGCAAAACTTCGTCGCCGAAAGGTTCCTGAACATTTAACGTCAGACGCGCTACGAGGGCTCATTTAGAGCGTAAGCACGCCTTTAAAATCTCATTTGAAACGTCAGTATACGTCCTTTAGAAAAAATGCCTCAAGTCTTCTGCACAGCCATACGCCATTACACCGAGAAAACGAGGCTATAGATTTAAAAGCAGACAAAAGACCCAGGGTTGAGCCTTTGCATATGGATTAGGTTTCTTAAATATTTATTCCGGGGTTCTATTCTTTGGGGGGTGAGCGGTTCTGGGGAGGGATTAGTACAGGGCTGAGGTGGGTAGGGGTCAGGGGTCCCGGCGGTGTTGGTAAGGTTTCAGGGGAGGGGTGAAAGTGTCTCCCTATGCATAATAGAAGGACGAGTCAATGTATCAGAATATAGATTCACAGTACATCCGAAACTAGGTAGATTCGGTGTCGGGCTGGTGACGTGGGCGCGGCGTCAAATTATGCTCCTGATTAATGCCACAGTGGTTGGAAATCTTTGAATATGATTATAATAACTGAATATTTGATGAAGCTAATTACCATACGGATACACGAGGATACCGAAAATCTGGTTTCCGCCATTGATGTATAGGAACTCATGAATATGTGTAATGTGTTTAAATCGCTCTCGTCTCCTCCATCAGATGGTTTAAAGACCCGCGAATACATATTTAAATAATATAGCAAATGATGCAAGCATGACGAAGTCCCTGTATCTGCATGTGTGATCTCGTAATTTATATATATAATATAATACACACACACACATATATATATATATATATATATATATATATATATATATATGCATTTGCAAATTGACTCGCTTATATAGTATACATACACACCACACACACACACACACTATATATATATATATATATATATATATATATATATATATATATATATATATATATTATATATATGTTCATTTGACTAGTACCACGGCACAAATGACTCTCGTATGTAGAAATTCAAGATCATCCTGGGTTGACATCCCACTTCGTATTGTCGATAACATAAAGTAAAGAAAGAAAAAGTTGCGTCTCAGAGCGAGGCAAAAATAAAAGCAGATAGCCTCAGAACGAGGACGAATACATCGAAAAATTGAAATGAATTATTCTGCGGAAAAAGAAAGCGATCTCCTGCGACATTTCACAAGAATTCCTTTTACAATTTAATGATGCTATGCGAACACGCCTGAAATACCATGCAAGTGTGCAAGTGCATCTATAATGCATTGAGAAAATTACATTTCGCTGCATGCTCTCTCTCGTAAAAGTTTTTTTTTTACGTTTTTTTTTTTCTGTTCTCGTTCAGGCGACGGTGAAATTTATTCGTCGGGGGACAGGAAACATAGCAATAATCGCAATTTACGATGCCTAAAACAAATAAACGAGGGATAAAGGACCATTATACGAGCTTGTGGAGTCGTAATATCACGTGAATGCGAAGGAATTAAGTTGATAAATTCGATTTGGAAAACTTTCACAGGTGATAGATCACGCGAGAGTTACTATGTATTAGATAGTAAACGTATAAGACTACCTCTATGATTCTGTTATTTTGATTGCTGATATTCCCATTAATTCAGTTCTGTTCTCATATTCACACTCAGCGATGTACTGTACAAACACACTCACATACACACACACACACACACACGCTCACAACACACACACACACACACACAACACATATATATATATATATATATATATATATAATATATACCTATATACATATATATATATATAAAAACCCACATATAATATATATATATATATATATATACATATATATACATATATATTCACATATATATACCATATATCATATAAAAAAAATATATATATATATATATATATAAGATATATATATATTCACATATATATATATATATATATATATATATATATATATATATATATATATATATATTCATAGTATATACATATAATATAATATTATATATATATATATATATATATATATATATATATATAGATATTAATAATATTCACTCCAACTGAAGGAGGGGGATTAACATTTAGCAGAAACGAATTCTGAGAAATGACGAATGAAACCAGCTCAAAGATCCGATAACTACAATGAAGATAACTTATGGTGTCTTAACGTTTAGAGGAAGATTTCCAAATTTCTTACATTTTTTACATTTTAGAAAACATATACAAATGAAAATATTGGGAGCATATATATATATATATATATAGTATATAGGATATATATATATATATAGATATATATATATATATATAGTGTAGTGTGTGTGTTTATATGGTATATGGTATATATACAAATATACACACATAGATACATACATATGTACATACATATACACACGTATATATATATATATAATATATATATATATTATATATATATATATATAGATATATATAATATATATATATATATATATATATGATTATATATATATGTATATATGCTCCCAATATTTTTATTTGTATGATATTCTAAAGAATGTAGGAAAATCGATCTTCGCCGTTAAGTATGCCAGCTACTATACGAAAAAAACCTAGAGGGGGTTGTTTGCTAGTTTTTGAAAGATGTATGCAATACTTCAATTCTTGCATATCCAAACTCTTTGTGTGTTCGTGTTGTTTGTTTACGTAATTTGAATTATGAGCCCTTATTGTAAACAGTGACGTCTTAGTTTAAATTTGGAAATTTTCCTCTAAACGTTAAGGCACCATAAGTTATCTTCATCGTAGTTATCGGATCTTTGTGCTGGTTTCATTCGTCATTGCTCAGAATTTGCTTTTGCTTGATGTTTAATCTCCTTTCTTCGGTTAGAGAGAATCCAAAGCAATTCGTCTGATCATTCTCCCCATTTCTTCTCTTGGTGTCTCTGTCGCTCTTCGGATAATGCTTAATCAGTTCCTCTATCCTGTGACCTCAGATGGAGAAATCGTTCTTGATTATACTTGGTTTTTTTCCATCTGTCCATCCGCCTGTGGTGTTTTCGCATGGTAACACTGCGTCCCAGGCTTTAAATAGTTACGCTATGTGTAAGTTTTAGGTAAATGAAAGGATATCTGTGTGTACATTTGCAACTAAACAAGTGTTTTAATAATTTACTGTATGCGAATTACACCGTTAATATTCGAAATAGGATATTATTTAAAGCCCAGGACGCAGTGTTACCATGCGCAAACAGCACAGCTGGATAGACAGATGGAAAAAAACAGAGTATAGGTGGCCTTGATCGCCCATCAGGCCGCATTGTCCTAACGAAATAAACAATCTCCGCTTTTCTTATCTCAGATTCTTCAGTCTCATAACTTTTTATTTTTGAAGTGGCAGATCCTTCTTATTCCTCCTCTCCCTCTCCATCTTCCGCCTTCTCCCCTCTTCTTTCATCCAACCCCACCCTCTTTTAAAAACGTTCTGTTATGCTGTTTTGCTAACAGAAGATACTGCAATAATTTAATTCAAAACCCTCCACCCCTGCTGTCTTACGTAGATAAAGCACTGATTGCCATGTCGTTAAAAATTCTCCGAAACATGACATTTGCTCTTGCAATCCTCTCAGAGTGTATTACGAGAACTTTGTTAATGGATGCAACGTATTGTCGTTTTCAGGTAAGTTTTTGTAGAGTTGCGTTCGTTTCGGTAACTGCAAGGTTTTTAAAAGGTTATTACTCAGAACTCGGATGATAATTATTTCTTTTCACAGTTTTTGAAATAGCAGACAAATGGGAATTGTTTCAAATGTTAAAGAGAGCGGAGGTCTTATCAATTGTGCTCTTCAGTTTTTAGTTTTCTGCAAAAGAAAACTTTTGAGATGGCCATGTGTCTGTCCGTCCACACTTTTTTTCTGTCAGCCCTCAGATCTTAAAAACTACTGAGGCTAGAGGGCTGCAAATTGGTATGCTGATCATCCTCCCACCAATCATCAAACATGAAAAGTTCCTGCTCTCTAGCCTCAGTAGTTTTTATTTTTATTTAAGGTTAAAGTTAGGCATGATTGGCCGTCTGGCACCGCTATAGGTGCCAACAACACAGCCCAACATCGGGCCTTGGCTAAAAGGTTCATGGCCCCGCGGCTGACAGTTTCATTCTCCATTATACGTTACACAGGAAACTGGATTGCGCCCAAGAAACTTTGGCGCATTTTTTACTTGTTTTATATGGTGCAGTATGCAAGTAATGTATATATGTATATGTATAGTATACGTTTATATACTAAATATATATGTGTATATATATAACATACATATATATATATTATATAATATATATACATATATATATAATATATATCATATTATATATATATATATATATATATTATATATATATAAACCGAAGGGGAAGCCTCAGACGCGATGAACATAGCTTAAACGTTGCTTTGATTAAACGCCTATATGAAACAAATGTCACCATTTAAACCCTTACGCTATATATATATATATATATATATATATATATATATATATATATATATATATTACATACTAATGTATGTGTGTGTATGTATAGAGAGAGAAAAGTAGAATATGTTTTATTATTCTTCTACTAAAATTATGCCAATACCAATCCAATAATATAATTCCTGTGGCGTATCAACTACAGCCAAAACCATGATCATCCATAATTTATGCCAAAGCAAATATTTCTCGCTCACCAAAACAGAGTAGAAATATGTAGTTGTCATTTATGTTGCAATGTTGTTGTGGAGAACTACCCATTCGGGTATTTTAAAAGAGCAACATTTGTGTTATTTATGGTTTTTTAACATTATTTTTATTGGTGTCTTAACTACAAAATAATCTTCAAATGGTGTGCCATATACTTAACGCAAGTGTTTTCTTTGCGATATTTTATGTTCATTAAATTTGATCTCAAGTGTTATCACGGATTGGTCAGTCATACCACCCACCAATTTACTCATTTGTAGATTGTTGACAGAGTGAAATAGGGCGTGTGGCAAGCAGCCTCATCCCCCCGAATACTTATGCCACCTCTCCCAGCTGGGAAAGGGCGTATGATGATACTGTATACGTTTAATATATATATATATATATATATATACTATATATATTATATAATACATATATATATATATATATATATTAATTTTAAATATACTATATATATATATATATATATATATATATGTGTGTGTGTGTGTGTGTGTGTGTATATATAGATTATAATATATATATATATATATAGATATATATATATATATTTTTTTTTTTATATATATATATATAATATATATATATTATATATATATATATATATAATATATATATATATATAT
>NC_087215.1:51847675-51870175 GCF_015104395.2 Macrobrachium nipponense | reverse complement strand
TGTTTAGGAGGTTTCGTGTGTGTTTTCACTTGTTTATGATGCCGAGTTTGTTAGCGTGAAATATTTCTCAAAAGAGGGATTCCTCTGATGAATCGTGTTAAATATACCTTTTGCTATTATTATTATTATTATTATTATTATTATTATTATTATTGTTGTTGTTGTTGTTGTTGTTGTTGTTGTTGTTGAGTTTGTTCTTGTTGTGGTTGTACATACAGGATTTTAGTAAGCTAACGGGTACTAACCCACTCTTTACTCAATAAGAAAGAGATAGAAGATGAGAATAATGCCGTATAAAGTGGGAAATAATATCAGGTGAATAAATAGACTGAAAGCAAAGTGACGTTTTAAAAACCTGTGAGAGTGGGTGAATGAGGAAGTGAATGAGGACGAGGAGGGAACGATTTGGATGTTGCAGTGGGGTGGAGGTGTTTTGGGGGTTGGGGCGGGTGTGGGAGGTGTTTGTTATGGTGTAGAGGGAGGGGCTATGTGTGTGTAGTGGGGGCGGGGGGGCGGTGTTGGGAAGAAGGTCGTGATTAAACCTTGGTATCTAAATGGAAATCCTTTCTTCAAAGGGAGTCGGGAAGGTTTGTTTAAACCGCCCCACAGCGTCCCCTCCTTTGGCCCGCTGTACAAAGGTGTTATTTTCCCTACTGGTAACTCATGGCTTTTTGTTCCGACAGCGACTTTTCCAAAAAAGAAAGTCAGTATTGTTCTCTCTTTACTCACTTTCCCTGTAGAATTGTTTTTTCTTTTTATTTTCTTTTCCTCCCCAAACTGGGAGGCTGGAGTTGGAAGCTGTGATTTTGGATTTCTGATATAAATTTTCTGACTTCCTTAGATATCGGTTATGCTAAGGTTGAAAGGCCATGAATTCCCTTAGCAAAGCTCCATACGGATGAGTGCCCTTGTGTTAGTATGGAAGAAAAAACGGACCAAGAGAAAATAGGGTGCAATATTGAATGTAGATAAGAATAACATCAAGGAAAGAAATGAAATGGAATGAAAGCACTATGACGCGACAGAGAGGGCCAAGAAAGGAAAGGAAATCAGAAAGAGAACGATTGTATCCTGCATGTGTGGGGAGGGAGGAGGCCGGTAAGGGTTTGGGTGGTGTGGGGAAAGGATACAAAAAGAATTTGTCAGCTTTACAGTTGATAAAAACTGGCGATTTATTTTTTCTCTTTCACTATTTTTTTTCTTTAGGATTGTTTGAATGCAAGAAATAACATCTTAAAGATTTCATGACTGATTAAACTGAAAATAATGAAGAGTGAGATTAAAAAGCATAGTCAATGGAAACTTATGGCATAATGGAATGGAGGGAGGAAAAAACAAGTAGGCTTTTGCATATTAGCTAAACAATCCTGTTTTGACAGAGTCGTAAAAAGAGCAAATACTAGTAATGGGGGAGAGACAGGAGTTCATAGGTCACCGACTATCAGTGTAGGTCCGGGAACAAACCTCCGACCAGTTGATTGGCTCTTGGTGCGAAGCCCATTGCTTGGTAAGTTTCTTATGTACAGTTTGGTTAGGTTAGGAAGCAAAATTAATGTATAATGAGTGATCCCTATCCCACCCTGGTTGACTTTCAGAAAGAAATGCATTGGTATTCTGCGAGTGCATGGGCTTGGTATAGCGGTGAGGTTTTTGTATGTGCGTGTTAGAGTTTAGGGTTAAAAGGAATGTTCGTGATGAAGCCTTCCCATCCAAATAGAGATAGTTCCTTCCAAGAGACGTTGGGAGGTTGGTTTACCAACCGCCCCATACCATCCCCTCCAAAGGTGTTATATTTACTCACTGGCAACTGTTGCCCTATTGTTCTTATTGTCTCTTTAAGAAAATGAAAATAAATACTGTTCTTTCTTAAATTCTTCGAATTGTATCTCATAACGGAGATTAAAGTGGGATGCTCTCATCTGACGATTTCATCGTAGTTCCGTTGACTAGTGAATTGTGTATGTTAGCTTGAAATAAGCCAAGCGACTTTTGACTAACAAATCGAGCATCTACAGAATAGAATGCTGGTAAATAAAAAATAAATAAATAAATAAAAAGACCGGAGCATAGAACAACACAAGAGTGTAACAGAACTTAAGAAAATAATGAATAGATGTATAGACTAAAAAAAGAAAGCTGGTATTGTTTCGTCAGTGGCTTTATTGTTTTGTTTACATGATTAGCAGGATGACTAAAAATTTTTTGAGGATGTTTGGAGTGTCCGTAGGAGCCATGATTGAAAAATATGAGGGAATTGTTGAACCGCCTCTATATGGCAGTAAGGTGCAGATGTTGAAAGCAGACGGAGAAAGAAAGTAGAAGTTGTAGAGTTGATTTGTATATGTAGCGTTTGTGGTATAAGGTGAAAGAAATGGCGAGAAATATGGTAATACTTAGAAATTAATATTTGTGGAAGGAAGAAGCAAGTTATTTTGAGATTTTTCCGGTAAGGTGGGATGAATCAAGAATGACAGGTTGCTGGGGGGGGGGGGGGGGGCGGGGGGAGTGGAAAGGAAGACCTAGCATATGAATATAATACGAGTATTCGCTCTCTCTCTCATCTCTCGTCTCTCTCCTCTCTCTCTCGCTCTCTCTCTCTCTTCCTTCTCCTCTTATTATATATATCATCTATACATATATAATATAGATATATATATATATAATATTTTTTTTTTTTTTCTTTTTTCACACGCTAGGTCTTCTTCTCCTCTCCCCCCCCCCACCCCCCACCCCCAGCAACCTGTCATCCTTGATTCATCCCACTTTACCGAAAAATCTCAAAAAAAACTTGCTTCTTCCTTCCACAAATATTAATTTCTAAGCATTACCATATTTCTCGATATTTCTTTCTCCTTATACTACAAATGCTAAATATACAAATCATCTCTACAACTTCTACTTTCTTTCTCCGTCTGCTTTCAACATCTGCACCTCACTGCCATATAGAGAGGCGGTTCAACAATTCCCTCATATTTTTCAATTTGCGGTGAACCGGCTTCATTATTTGTATATGTTAGCAGAAATAAGGACTGAGGTTAGATTATATATATATATATATATATATATATATATATACTATATATATATATAATAATAATATATATATATACACGTATATATATATATATATATATATATATATATATATACTATATATATATATATGTGTGTGTGTGTAAACAAATTCTTCTGTTAAAACAGGATACGTCTCAAGTATAACAAGGCCCATTAAAACAGTCTGGTTTAAAGCTAAGGACTATATTTCGGTGGACTGACTTCCACACTTATCAAGTACTTGATAAGGGTGGAAATATAGTCCTTAGCTTTAAACCAGAGTGTTTTAATGAGCCTTTTATATTTGAGACGTATCCTGTTTTAAAAGAATTTATTTACACATATATAGGCTAATATAATATATATATATATATACAAATATATTAATATTATTATTATAATATTATATATTAACTTATATATATATTTTATTTTATATAAATTATTTATTTAATTTTTAATTTTATAAATAATAAAAAATTTTATAAAATATATGGTGGGGTTAGTTTCATTTTTATTTTTTTTTTGGGGGGGGTTTTTGGTGGTGGGGTTGGGGTTGTTGTTTTGGTTTGGGGGGTTTGGTTTTTGGGGTGTGTGCGCGTGTGTGTGGTGTGTATGTATGTATGTATGTATGTATGTATGTATTATCCACATATAATCTAAATTCAGCCCTTATTTCTGCTAACATATGCAAATAATCAAGCCGGTTCACCGTAAATTCTGAGGTAAGGGCTCGTAGCCAAGCGAATTGCCTTCCACTATACATTTGTTTTGCTTTATCAACATCACACCTGTCAGGTTGCGTAACCAAGAACCGGAATATTGAATATTAGTCTTGGTTCTCAGTTCAATCAATTAGTGTCAGTGCCAGATTGCATTCCGACTCCTCGCAGTGGGTGACAAATTGAATGTCTTTTTGCCTTCCAATCCCGCGCTTTATGATTGTAAAATGACACCGTTAGGTGGCGTGAAAGGCTTCGCTTAACACGCAGTATTAAAGAGCTCATGATTTTACTTGTCAGGCGTTTGCGAATAGACTGGGGAGGTAGCCATTTGATGTTAAAGGATATAGTGAGGAAGAATACTTTGGTTTCAGGAGTGGATTTACTGTTTTATAAAGAGCACTTTTTTAATGTGTATTCTTCCTATTTTAATATGATTCCAGCGTTGCTGTATAGTACAGCGACAAGAAAAATAGTTTTTTTACGGGCTAGAGAGCTTTCTTGATTGGTTAAATATTTGAATACGTATGAGAGGTATTTTAACATACCGATACATCATACGTTGGAAAGGACAATTTTTTTTAATGTTCCTCTTAACCTGATAACACAATATTTTAAAACCGTTACATGCTGTAGCGTAATATTTTCTTATATATATACAGTATGGATTATCTATTATTTGTACAAACATCGTTATTTTTTTATGATTTCAATTTTCATGCATTACTGGATCCAGGGCATAATATATTTTGAACTTTGGGGATACTTTTCTCCATTATAAAACAGAAATTAAATATGTTACCGTTGTTATAATTTGTAAACAACAATTTAACGTCGTTAATTAGTGAGTTGCTGCTAAAAAGTTCTTCAAGCCAGGAAGGATGTACACGTTTTCTGAGAGATGCTGTTGTATCTTGCATGTTATAGTTTAAACTTTTGAGACTTGTTCTTGCTGGGAGGTTGTAAGGAGCTATTTTTTTTTTTTAATATTGTTCTAACTGGGAGGTTGTAAGGGATGCTTTCTGGAATAATTTTTCAGCCGGGAAGTTGCAATGATATTTCAAGTTGTAGCTCCATTGAAGATATTAGGAAATTAACATAAGTTTTTACTTCGGCTTTGAAGTAGCAAGAGAATTTCTTTGCGATTATTTAATTTTGGGCATAGAAAATAATTTTATAATAATTGTTGGAAGTAGGAAACTAGATTTTACATTGTTGTTTCACATTGGACATGGAAGTAACTATTTGTTTTCTCAATATGTAGGAAGTTATATTTGTTATTTATGATTGTAGCTTGGTAAGAATTAAGTGTTTTTTGTTGTTGTAACCATAATTTAACAGGTGTACTCGCAACTCTCTGTACTCGAAAAATTTACGTTTAAGTTACATATGTTTATTTGGAAGTTAGGAAGCAAGGTTTAGGTTCGCAGTCAGTAATAAAACGACATTTTTTGCCAAAATTATCGAAGCATAATGAATTATTCCCTCTGGTTGGGTACACTAACATAGATTTTAACTTTCTCGTTTCGTTTTTCTATACACATTTATTACTTGTTTTCATGCGAAATTCAGTCCAGTAGATAATACTTCTTCAGTGATGTTATTAGTACAAGTTATAGCTAAAATGCAGGTAATTGAGCCTAATTTTCCAGTGAAACTGCTGCCATAGACTGCTAAGTTTCGGAAAGTGTCGCTTTTTGTGACTGAGTTAAGAAAGAGTTGAAAATAATCAATCAGTTTACTATTGGAAATTTTATAAGGTAAACCTCAAGTCTCTACGAGTTTGGATGTGTATCTGACATTGACCAAAAGTAGTGTCTTTATGGTACATTGTTTCCCCCAAATTCTTTAAACTCACAACAGACGCGTATGGTAAATTTTGAAAAATCATAATCATGGTTGATTTCATTAAGGATATTGGAGCTCTTCGTCTTCACGCATTCACACACATGGCCTCCTTTCGCCAAACTTCGGACCTCTGATGATATTCGCTCTTTTTCTGGGAGCTTGTATTATAATAAACTTCTTTTCTTCCGGCGTAATCAGAGAAGTTTTTTAATTCCGTGAACTTCCAGAACTTCCAGAACTACCTAGTTTCCAACGACACACAAAATCTCCAATCATGCAGGTGCGTCAACAGGATGGAAAAAAGAATATCTTCTTTTCGTAATGTCAAATTCGATCAAGTTATTCAAGCTTTAATTACTCACAGTTCATTAAAATGCTTGCAGGTGGAACACCGAAAGAATAGAGATACGAACACATCTGGTAAAAGTTGACCGATATATATGTATACACACACACACACACACACACACACACACACACACACACATATATATATATATATATATATATATATATATATTATATATATATATATTCATATATATATAAATCGGTCAACTTTTACCAGATGCGTATGTATCTGTATTCTTTCGGTATTCCGTTTGCAAAGATTTTAATGATCTGACAATTAAGGTTTGAATAACTTGATCGAATTTGACAATACGAAAAGATATATATATATATATATATATATATATATATATATATATATATATATATATATATATATAGATATATATATATATGTGTGTGTGTGTGTGTGTGTGTGTGTGTGTGTGTGTATGTGTGTGTGTGTGTGTGTGTAAGTAGTAAAAGTCATGGGGCTGTAATAGATTTTTACCATTACGTTCGATTATTTCTTGACACTTCTTGCTTATTTATGGTACATAAAGGAATTTATGATAAAAGTGTTATTAATAATGCATATGATATTCGTCATTTTTGTTACTGTTACTGTTGTATTCGTTGGTGATAGCACAGATTTCGGATAATTTTTTTTTTTCCAATTCGACTCTGTGGTATTTATAGTGAGGGGTTCTGGGTTACATCCGGCCTCCTTAGGAGTCCATCACTTTTCTTAGTATGCGCGCTGTATCTAGGAGCGCACACTTCTGCATGAGTCCTGGAGCTACTTCAGCCTCTAGTTTTTCCAGATTCTTTTCCAGGGATCTTGGGGTTTCCAGATTCTTTTCCAGGGATCTTGGGGTCGTGCCTAGTGTTCTTATGATTATGGGTACAATTTCCACTGGTATATCCCATATCCTTCTTATTTCTTTTTTCAGGTCTTGACATTTCCATTTTTTCCCAATCTTTCACTTCAACTCTTGTGTCCCATGGTATATTGCGGCATCAATGAGTGATACTTTCTTCTTGATTTTGTCAATCAACGTCACATCTAGTCTATTTGCAAGTATCACCTTATCTGTTCTGATACCATATTCCCAGAGGATCTTTGCCTGATCGTTTTCTATCACTCCTTCAGGTTGGTGCTCTTACCACTTATTACTGCAAGGTAGCTGGTGTTTCTTGCACAGGCTCCAGTGGAGGGCCTTTGCCACTGAATCATGCCTCTTTTTGTACTGGTTGTGTGCAAGTGCCGGACATTCGCTTGCTATGTGGTTTATGTTCTCGTTTTTCATATTGCACTTCCTGTATATGGACGATATGTTATTTCCATCTATCGTTCCTTGAACATTTCTGGTTCTTAGGGCCTGATCTTGTGCCGCTGTTATCATTCCTTCTGTTTCCTTCTTGAGCTCTCCCCTCTGTAGCCATTGCCATGTTTCATCGCTGGCCAGTTCTCTAGTCTGTCTTATGTATTGTCCGTGCATTGGTTTATTGTGCCATTCCTCTGTTCTTTATGTCATAATCCTGTCTCTGTATATTTCTGGGTCTTCGTCTACTTTTATCAATTTTTCTTACCATGCATTCTTGAGCCACTTGTCTTCACTGTTTTTCAGATATTGCCCCAGTGCTCTGTTCTCGATGTTGACGCAGTCCTCTATGCTCAGTATTCCTCTCCTTCCTTCCTTTCGTACTATGTATAGTCTGTCCTTATTTGCTCTTGGGTGTAGTGCTTTGTGTATTGTCATAAGTTTCCTAGTTGACAATACACAAAGCACTACACTATTATTATTATTATTATTATTATTATTATTATTATTATTATTATTATTATTATTATTATTATTATTATTATTATTATTATTATTATTATTATTGTGAGGCTATAACTGCGTCAATGGCGGCCAACAACGAGACATTTTTCTTCAAGAAGTAAAATTCAATGACTCTTTCCTTACTACATTCCAAGAGACAGTGAGAGGTATCGAGAGCCAGATCACCCTCTCGAAGTCTCACTGTTTTATCTTGTAAGAAATTCGAATAGGTAAATTATTATCATTATTGGACTTCGTCCTTTGGCAACTGATAGTCAAGTATCATTATTTCATAATGACAGGACATGTGTTGGCTTCAATTTGTTTGCCTGCTATTTGGAATAATGAAGGAACTATATTTTTTATTCAAGAATTCACAGACAACAGCCGATCAGATTAAGGTTTGGTTGGAGCTTATATTTAGAGCAAAATATTTTTGTTTATGTCGTTAGTGATATGCACTGAAAGAAAACGACAGTTTCCTGTTGTTTCTCATAGAAAACGTAGATGTCACAGTATAATATATCTATCTATCTATCTATCTATCTATCTAATCTATCTATGTAATATATATATATGATATATATATATGTATATATTATATATATATATATATATATATATTATATATATATAATATATATATATATATATTTATATTAATGTGAAGATAATTAAACTTTTTAAGCGGTTTTAGAAATTTGTATAAGTGACAAAGTAGTTATTTGTACAGCTCTTCAGTCATTACCAAAAATTTGCCATTTCTAACTACTCGACAACCTACAGACAAAAAAGACGATGAAACACTTGTGTCCTCTCCGTGACTACTTTTAACTGACAAAGAACATTAATTTTCCGTTATTAGAAGAAAAATATGTTAATAAATTTTCCTTCCTTTTTTCCCTCTCTTCCCATTCCCTTCCTTCCTAAGCGCCTTGTATTTCCCTCTTCTCCCCTCTCCACACACCCCCTCCCCCTCTCTCCCCCCACCCACCCACCCACCCCAACCGCTGAAAGCTGCTACTACAGCGAGCGAGAATTTTGAGCCCCATCAGCAACTTTCTCTCGTAGTTTAGATGTTACGAAGGCCAATTACCAGACAATCTCATCTGATTAAAGTCTCAAGTTTGCTTATTAATGGTAGGAGCGAGTGGATTTTCTCCAAACGCCTTCGCCAGACTTTTCATATTTCCAGTCATCACCGGGCTGTTCCCCTCCGTCATTGTACGGGCATTAGGGTGGTTACGTCCCCGTCATTATCTTTTAAGCGTCGAACTATTCCTTCGTTATTGGCAACTATTTTTGGTTATTAGGAGTTGTTATTTTTTTCGGTGATTTTTTTCTGCTGTTTGCTTATCATACTGCCATCTTTAATCAGAGGTATTAGTGCAGTATACTGGACAACTAAACTGCCTTCACCCCTGTGTACTTGGCATAAGCAACGGACATGCCTTCGTTATTTTAGTCTCTCGTCTTCCTTAATCTGATGGAAATGGTACTTGAGTTTCGTTGGGTTTCTTTTAATTTGCTTTATAAATTGTAATTGTGTATTTTTAGATGAGTATTTTATGTAATTTGATTTGATTGTTGTAATTTTCAGCTTGAAAATGGGGCTGGTCCCTGAAACGTCGCATTAAATAAACTACGCCACTATGAAACAGACGTCCGCATATTGAACCTTTCCAGCTATATATATATATATATATATATATATATATATATATATATATATATATATATATATATATATATATATATATATATATATATACACCTACTGGTCTAGTATTAACTTTAAATCCATTAAATCAAATAGGACTAAAATTACGCCTTTTTTCTGCTATATTTTTAAGGACACTGCGAGTCAGCATCTATTTTAATCAAGAACTCGACTAGTTAAGTTAATCAAGATAATTTTAGCGGAAATTGTTTATAAATGCTTTTTATGAAGCACTCAAAAAACGTGTTAGGCCTGACGAAAACTCAGGTTTTGAAATCAAGACCTTCTAGAGCTGCTTTCTACTTATTTTTTTCTTAGACCAGATTCACAGACTGGTCAAGCCACTGAATCTTAATGTCGTTTCTGAAGCAGTCGGGACAAGTAGGAACGTTCTCATAAGAAATTTCCAGATTAATGAAATTTGAACGCATCAGGTACAAGGAATACAATCGGAAATACATGTCACAAAGAGGAATGACTTAGCTGCTAGATGAAATCGACTTTGATATGATGTAAAATCATGTAACATGGCGAACTTGTTATTTATTATATCCATAGCATGACTCATGCTATGATATGGATAGAATCTAATAAGTTGATTGAATTAAGAAATTTGGTTGAAAGAAACTTCAGGTGAAGTCATTTTAATTGTAATGATTAATAATTATGAAATATTAGTCTGCGTTATATTAGATAGAGGAGGTATTGACAACGGATATTTCAAACCAATTAGGCTATTAGGTACTATCAGAACACAAGTTTGAAAGATGTGTGTTACGGTCATCTTGCGTCAGATGCATATATATATATATATATATATATATATATATATATATATATAATATATATATATATATATATATATATATATATACTATATATATATATATATATATATATATATGTGTGTGTGTGTGTGTGTGTGTGTGTGTGTGTGTGTGTGTGTGTGGGTATGTCGTGTGTGTGTGTTTATTTGTGTGTCTGTGTGTTTTTCAATCTTATAGTTATGGGTAGAATGTAATAAATGTAATTATTGATCATCATTGCTTATTTATGAAAACTATATCAGAATTACTCTTTTTATATGTAATTTTTGTTACATGAAGATGTAAATGATAATAATTATAATAATAATAATAATAATAATAATAATAATAATAATAATAATAATAATAATAATAATAATAATAATAATAATAATAGTTTTTTATTATTATTATTTTTATTGATATTGATATTATTATTGTTATTTTCACTGATGTTGTTACGTCGTGACTATAGTTTCTAACGTTACTTGAGAAGGGGAGATAAGATCATAGTTTAATTTCTACTCGGGTATTGTTTCTTGACTAGAAATCACTAAGATATTCCCTTTTATGGAGAGAAGGCCACGCTGCTGAGAAGGGTCCCCACCACAGAGCCTTAGCCTAATACCCCCATTTTAGTTCTTCTTTCTCTCTTCCATCCTCCGTCATCATCTTTCACCCTTTTGCCTGTCCCTCCAGGTGAGGCTGGAAGTACAGAATTCCTGGAACCCCATTGTGGTCATAGGCCCCCAAGACCCCTTTTGTCCGAAAGTTTCAAAGCAGGGATTTTTCAAAAGCTTTCATTTCGTAGCGTTCGTATTTTGGGATTTTTTTTTTTTCTACTTCATTGGGTTTTTAAAGCCTGTTTCGTGCAGTTTGTGTTGGTTTGGACTTTTTAATGTCCTATTGTAGTTTTTCCTCTGTTGTGGAATTTTGTAAGATTCAATAAGAGATTTGTTTATCTTACAATTTCTTAGCACTTGTTATTTTTAGTTTTTCTTCACTTAATTATCATTCCTTGTCATTTGTTTCGAATTACTCCATATGATCATCTTGTATTTATTAATACGTGTATGTGTTTGCGCTTACGGACACATATGCATAATTGCATTATGTATATATATATATATATATATATAGATATATATATATATATAGATATATATAGATATATGATATATATATATATATATATATATATATATATATATATATATATATACTCATTCCTCGTCATTTATCTCGAATTACTCCATGTAATCACCCCGTATGTATCATTTGGTGTATATATGTATTTGCGCTTACAGACGCATACACAATACACACGCTCTCACTCACACACACACACACACACACACACACATATATATATACATATATATATATATATATATATATATATATATATATATATATATATACTATATATATATACAGCAAAGCCCACAGGAAAAGTAAACGTAGGAGTACCAAGCGCTTTCGTGTTATTTCAACACATTTTCAAAGTAATACAAAATTGCTTGGTACTCCTTTTATTTATTCTGTGGCCTTAGCTGAATATATTGCCACATGCTATATATTGAAATATTGACATATGTATGTATGTACGTATGCATAACTGATTCACGAAGATATGGAACGTGATGAATGTATAAGTACGACAAATGCTACGAAGGAAAAGTGAAACAACGGAGTGGTTGCTAGGCCTTTCAACAGTAAAGGACCGGGTGTCGAAAGGCCCATCAACCACTCCGTTGTTTCACTATTTGTTCGTGGCTTTTATATATATATATGTATATATATATATAGTATATATATATATATATATATATATATATATATAGATAATAATATATATATATATATATATATATATATATATATATATATATATAGTTCATAATTGGGCGGCTAACTTGGAAATCTTAGCTTGATGATGAATAATAGTGCCAAGACTAGGAAGAACATTCTTTAATATCACGAGCTTTCGAGGTTTAAAACCTCATCTTCAGGCTGAAAAAATGACAAGGATGAGAAATCACTAAAAATTACATTAAAATGGATTGTCTGATTAAAAGCTTCAGTAAAAACATAAAATAAAACGAACATCACATACAAACTAAAAATTAAAAATGAAAAAAAAAAAACAATACAAAGCGCAAATCATACAAAAACAAAAAAAAAAATAAAAATGATATGAGGTCAAACAAAATACACTCAAAAATAAAATGGCTAACGACCCACTTTGTGTACCTACTATGAAACTATATGATAGCTAGTTGAATACCGGAAACCGGCGAGTTTCATTTTCTTAATAAACAGTGACTCTGAAATTAAAAGGTTCAGTCTATTTGAGCAAAAAGACAGTACTCTAAAATCTAGGTGAGTGAAAGGATGGTCCTGTGCTAAACTGTGATCCCTTATGGCAGAAAATGGTGGTTTAGAAAGAGGAAACCTAGTTCTAACGGAAAGACCTCTGTGTTCCAAAATTCTGTGTCTAAGCCAGCGGGAACTGGATCCCACGTATCGCAGACCACACTGCGAACAGGTAAACAAGTAAACGACACTCGAATTAAGGTCCACAGGAAGAGCAGGCTTCTCCCTCAAAAGTGATCCTACAGTAAAAGGGTTAGTAAAAACAAATCTGAAACTAACGTGAGGAAAACTATGCTTAAGTATTTCTTGTAACTTTTTTCGTACCAAGTAGCTACTATGACCAAGGAAAGGCAAAAGCTCGTGATATTAAAGAATGTTCTTCCTAGTCTTGGCACTATTATTCATCATCAAGCTATATATATATATATAATATATATATATATAATATATATATATAGTATATATATATATATATATATATAATGCATCTGAAGCAAAACTAGTGGTTTGTTATTTTAAAAAGAATCTAAAATTATCAAATATTCCAAAACATCACCTATATGAGTAATATTACGTCCATATTCCATTGTATCTTGATGTTCCATTCGTCCTCCCAAATTGCATTCGGGGGCCTATTTGTTTTTATATCCTATTGTACAGAAACTTTCCATTTTATGTAAAAGCTTTGAGGAAAAATACAGGTCCCTTTGAAAAACGCTTGTCATGGTTAACACGGGCTTGGGGCTTCCTCCTTTCCTTCCCTTATGTATTTTTGTCTTGTTTCCGTCTGCCCTAGACAAGGGCATTGGGTAGCCATTTTCCGTGGCCTTCGGATTAGAAAATTAAGACTGTGTATTTGACATATAATTCAAGATGCAACTGTTCAATGAAAGAATTCGGACCTTTTTTACGTCTGTGAGGTATTGCTAATCACGTAACTCTTATTCTATAAATACAAACACTGACAGAGCCTCTTTCTTTAATCTCTCCCAAGAATAAGCAACTGCCAGCAAGCTAAATCTATTTATAATCCCGGTAAACTTATGCGGAACTTCTTCTTGCCCTGACTCCTTAGTCCTTCGGGGCTTCATCCAGTGACCTCTGAATACCATTACTTGAAAATGTATTTTAAAGGAACTCTGGCTTTAAGGCTCCTTTTATTTCCGTTTCGTCATTCCTCATTTTATTTTGATCATTGTTATTTTTTATTTATTTTCCCTGTAAGAATGGAGTAGGAGGAGGGGGGGGGGCGGGGGGGTGGGGGGCGGGGGGGGGGGGGGGACGTGAAGTGCATTTCCACCTTTCAAAATGAAATACAAGAGGATTTTAGGGGTCGCAATGCTTTTGCCCCCCGGACGAGATATTGACCTGAGTCTATTCAAAGCTGAGTGGCTATTTTTGGCAAGGTTTCGCGTCCTGATTCTCTCTCTCTCTCTCTCTCTCTCTCTCTCTTCCTCTCTCTCTCTCTCTCTGGCTGATTAATTTAGTTTATTTGGTCTTCGTTAAAATCAACCCATACACATTCCGACTCGGTGACTAAAGGATTTCTCTCTCTCTCTCTCTCTCTCTCTCTCTCTCTCTCTCTGTCATATATATATAATAATATATCTATGATATATGTTTTTTATCATATATATATATATATATATATATAATATATATATATATACAGACTACAGACATAGAAATTATTATGTTTCCTATAATTGTGTCCTGTCTTTTTTATTTTACTTCAGGACTTCATTATGGTCCAAAATTACCGCATCCTACTAACTCGGCGTTAGTTTTTTATTTTCATCTCTTCTGCATTTGTGATATATATTTTTCATCTTTGTTTTTTACACCTCGTGTGTTTAACATTGTGATGTTGATAAAATGTTAACCTTACATTCATCTGCCTCTGATATTTTATTGGATTATGGATGATTTACTCTTATTATATATATATATATATATATATATATATATATATATATATATATATAATATGTTATATATACTTAAAATTTTCGAAGATGAGAAAGAATCTTTTCTGTCTCCCTTCTGTCTTTCTTTTCTTTCTTTCTTTCTTTCTTATTTTAACTCCACATGATCTAATGTAAGCTTTAACGGCAATACACCGCTGTCAGAACACAAGACCCAAAAAGATTCGGATTAATCTCATTCTGCCTCTTGTTTGCCATCCACTTTATCGCCTCTCTCGTATATCGCGTTATAGGATGTCCCTTTTGCCTTTTCCTTCCCCGCGGAAATGGATATGACACTACTCCCGAATGTGTCACAACAACTTGTGAATTTAAAATATCCCTCTTCCGAATTTTCAATATGAGCTCCGGGAGAGCATGGCAACCTACGGAAAAACAATAGGGGAGAGAGAGAGAGAGAGAGAGAGAGAGAGAGAGAGAGAGAGAGAGAGAGTTGAGAGTTGCAGGGCTTGTTTATTGAACGTAATGTGAAAATATATTTTCTTTCTTATTCTGTACCTATAACTGCTCATGAATCTGATGCGATAACTTGTTTAAGTATACACACAAATACAGTATAATATATATGTATATATATATGTATATATATATACACTATATATATATATATATATAATATATATATATATATATATATATATATAGATATATATATGTGTGTGTGTGTGTGTGTGTGTGTGTGTGTGTGTGTGTGCATGTGCGTGTGTGTATGTAATATCGACATAAATCTAAGCTAAAAGTAATAAACATCCGGTAGAACACAGAACATTTTTATTTAATTATCTGTACATCATAATGGAATATATATATATATGTATATATATATATATATATATATATATATATTATATATATATGTATATATTATATATGTGTGTGCATATATATGTATGTATATATATATATATATATATATATATGTATATATATATATATATATTCTATTATGATGCACGGATTAATTAAATAAAAATGTTCTGTTTTCTACCGGATGTTTAGAACTTTCAGCTTAGATATATGTCGATATTACATTTAACTCCGTGCGTCGGGAAAATTTGCTATACTATAAATATATATGTAAATATAAATCCTGAAATACTGATTAGAATTGTGTTCCAGTTGTTATAATAGTCTTCTATCCTTCTTTTTATCTGTGATGAAATTATTCCGATTTTATTGTTATTTGTGTTAATGTTTCGCCTACTGTGCAGTTATTAAAGTCAGCTTTTTTTTTTTTTAATCTGTGTAGTGAATTTGTTTGGAATGGCTGAAGAACCAACTTCATAAAAAGCAATAAATATGTTGACGTCCTGTGTGTCACGTGACGTTGGAGACGATGATGATGATAATGAAATGGGTCATGTATCAGCAGGCACATTTATTTTTCAGAGAGCTTAAACGCTTCCTTGAAATAATGGGATTATGACGAATAATTTAGTGAAATGATGCGGATTATTTATTTTGGAGCATTTAAAATGCTATTTTTTTATATATTAAATCTCACTGAATTGTGTTTTATCTCCCAATTATGTTTTTCTCTTCTGTTTTCCCCATCAATTGTAGTTTTCTTTCAGAATTTTAGATTTTCTCTTCAAGTTCAATTATGTCATGATTTTAATAGTTTATCGTTTCACATCTTTATCCATTCCTGTTTAGCTAAGAACCAGTGTTTATTTTAATTGAAGATATAAATCATTTTGCCTTCTTAAAACCGAACTTCTAGACCAGGTGCAAGCTTTCTTGTTTGTACTATGCCGTATTTTGATTTTTAGGTATAAAATTCTGGAAAATATTGTCTTAAAAAAAAAAGACACTTGATTGGCAGGTAATCAATAGTATTTTGATATTCATATCCCTGATATAAATTCCATTAGAATGACATAATTTCTCTGGCTTGCAGCGCCATCTCGTAATAGCTGAAATCATTGAAAAGCGATAAAATAAAGGGCATCAAAAAGTTATGTTAAATAATATCTAATAATCAATTTTATCAAGTATCGTTATTAGAAGTGAGCTTGTGACGTATGTTGTAAATTGTAAGGAAGACGAAGGAGGAGGAGAAACGGTATAAATGCACCATTGTTTTAACAGTAATGGAACAAAAATTAACAAGGGATTATATGTATGCACGCGGACGTGTACCTAGACGTGCATTAATACACATGCTGCTTATATCCTAGAATCTTTTCCCTTTGTGTGTGAACTGTCTGCGTGAAAACCCAAGTGTTCACGAACCACACGTTAGTTGTAGCAGTTTCTCTATTTTACCCCGTCCAGCCAACAGCATAAACATTTGCTCCTCTGAATACATTAAAATACTTTGTGCTAGAACCTTTATAGGGGCTTCTGTGTTTTTTACCACCATAAGTCGTCCCATTTAGCTTAAAGCTGCCATTTTTAGGAGGGGGACTCGCGAAGGTAAGAGCGCAACTTTTTCCATTTGTTTTTGAACAGGGTTTCTAAGGGGGTTGGGGAGAGGGTTGGTTTGGGGGGTGTTGGGAGTTTGGGGGGTTAAGGGGAAAAGGTTGATAGCAGCCGGAGGCTCTCAAGTCTTATAATGTCACGTGGCCGAAAAGTATGTGACACAAATAGAAGAGATGGAGGAATTGGTGGGCCTTTCAATAATATAAATAGGAATTGTAAAGGTGTGTCGTACGGTTGACAGAGTAAAAGGGTGAGGAAGAGCGTAGGTAATTCCTGTTTTTAATGTAGAAAGTGTCTTTTTATTTAATAATTTTTTTTAGTTCATTGTTATTTTAAACAACGGCAAGCAAGCAAACAGGTTTACAGGTCGACGAAGTAGTAGTCTTTGTTTTTTCTCGTGAGGAGGGAGTGTGAGCTCGAGGGAAAGGCTGGAAGAGAGAGAGAGAGAGAGAGAGAGAGAGAGAGAGAGAGAGAGAGAGAGAGAGAGGTGAGAAAGCATAACGTGTGTGTGTGTGTGTGTGTGTGTGTGAGAGAGAGAGAGAGAGAGAGAGAATCTTGCCTTGTCTCTTGAACTTGAGAATAAGCAAAGCATCCTTTGGCCTTTTCTCTGGAGGAACTGAATGGAAGACCTGAATTATATGTAAAGTGGCCGTTGAAATGTCAGACGAAAATACTACATTCGTTACTCGAAGGACTTCCAAGTACTTACTAGGAAACTCGTAGTCATTTTATCCTGGATATAAAAGGAAGGGATGTGGCCTGAGTAGTGACTTTAATCTACGGGAAAGTGAGGTACTTCCAGGATTCTTTTTTTTTTTTCTTCTTCTTATTATTATTATTAAGGTTTGCCTTTGGAAGAAGTTTATTCAGGGTTCCGGTTTATTCTCTTACTTTCAGGATTAGACTTGGAATCAAAATAGGAAATTATACGAAGTTAGGATCTCATCCATTGCTTTAGATGAACTTCACATATATAAGCATGTATAGTGTGTGTATATATATATATATATATATATATATATATATATATACATATATATATATATAATATATATATATATATATATATATATATATATATATGTATATATATATCTGTAGAAAACAGAGAATAATATTAATGATAGTAATAAATATATTGATAAACCTTTGTGTATAGGTAACTCCTTGCTCTGTTATGGATTTGCCTTATATTTACACAAAGAAAAACTAAATCAATCATTATCTGCAATTGTTTCCTTTAGCTAATGAGGATGGACCCTTCGTTTACAAAAGATTAACATGAACAACTAAAAGTAATAACAATAGAAAGGACGGTTTAATATGCAGCAACAATATCGTCTTTATAAATGTGCAGTATATTTACATGGTAGAGGATAATATCACTAAAATATATCCTAAAGAATAACAGTAAGTACTGTATTCTTTAGCGTCCTAAAATACATGGATATATATTATATATAGATATTATATATATATATATATACTATATATATATACACACACACACACACACATATATATATTATATATAATATATGTGTGTGTGTGTGTGTGTGTGTGTAGATATATATATATATATATATATATATATATATATATATATGCATATACATACATACATACGTTATGTGTGTGGCTCACGCGGTGAAGTTAACCTTTATACGTATACATTTTTACCTAATCTCTTTTTTGTTTGAGCAAAGCTCTCTTTTGTTCTTTTCCTCGTTAATGTGAGTGGCATTGCAGTGTCCTAAATGGGCCGCTGCCGAATGATGTTTTGAGTGTTCCCTCGGGGTGACCGTGGTTTGAAGCCCTTCCAATTTCCAACAGGCAGTGACGTCCCTTGTGGTTTACAGTCTTTTCCAACGATGACAGTGCGGACAAGGGCTGGGCTAAAAAGAGACCGGAGACAGTCGCAGAGAGAGAGAGAGAGAGAGAGAGAGAGAGAGAGAGAGAAGAATTTTCAATAAGGCCTTATGTTCAACAATGCATGAATCTTTTGTAGGTAGAAATATCTTAATATATATATATATATATATATAATATATATATATATATATATATATATATATACTATATATATATATATAAAAGTAAGAATAACTTTCATTATAAAATCATGAAAGAACTGCAAGTTGAAGTTTTCCTTGTTTCGTTTTTATCATCAGGATTCTGATTAATTTCAGACCTGTATTAACCATGAATTGTATTCTATTTAATCTATACCTCATTTATTTATTCGTTCTAATGATGCTTCCTTTCATTTATTAAATACGTGCTCTTTTTGCATTCCTTGGTACCGTATTAATTCTAGGTCTTACTCTAACCATTCTCAGTGCCAGCACAAGGTCAGCCCACTAAACCTTATATGCTGGTCACTTAAGTTCTTTTGCCTTCCTGCAATACAAAGTTTTATGTCCTTGTACCTCTCACACTCACGTCTTCCGTTGTCATTTCTCAGTAATACTTGACCAGTACAATTTTTGTTCTCTTACTGCGCTGCCAACCCCTCTTCTTCTAGAGTTGAGTACATCTGGTGTGTGTCTTACCCTTTTTGGTTCCAACTTTTCAAGATCACCTTTCACAGTCTTCTCGCATCAACCTGTTCAAGTTACAAATATGATGTAGGACGTAATTTCGAAAGGGAAGTTTTCATCTACTAATTTTGATTCCCTTTTGAAATTGTATGGTCGTAGCTTTCTTCTTTCTATGAAGCAACTTAGTGAGGTCTTACATTTAATTCTGATTTCGTATTCATATAAATTCTGTTCTCATTATTCGATATGATATTCAGTGGATTTTAGAATTACCCAAATTACTCTCCGGCCTCACTGTATTTCACCAGACATATCCAAACTCTTTCCTCCTTTTGTTGACACTCTTAACAATTCTTGCTCGTTGGGTACTAACAGTGCCTTTCCTGTAAATAATTATCTATGCTAATACTAATGCAAGTTCTTTCCCAATGCTTTATTGCCTTTCAATCAGTCAGTCGACACTCGTGCATGAACGGTGACCTATAGTTTCAAGCCTCCATTTTTATTATTTATTTTCCGCACTTTAATATCCTTTTTAGTGTCTTGTAGTTGCTATAAGTTTGGGAAACAAACTTTCCTGGTTATGTTAAATTTGGGCTGTTATTTATCAGTAATTTTCTGATTTTAATAAATTCGTCTTCCTTCTAGGAAAGAATAATTTTTTTTACGTTTTGTAATTGTGGTCTTTTAATTGCTAATAAAAATATTTTCAGACTTTTTTTTTATTTGATCCGTCTGTGAAAAGATATATTCCTGCTTTTATAGAATTCAGTCTTTAATTTTTAAGAAGATATTTCCTGATTTTCACGAACCTATTATATCAAACTACATGAATTTTTGTTCACGCTTTATACAATTTTTGTCTGTACGAATAATATCGGACGAGAAAATTTTGTACGCCCTATCTTAGTAAACATTATCTTTTGTCTGTGATAAAGTGATTTTTAATCACCTTCCCCATTGTTTTCATTGATAATTTGCTCATTGCTCCGAATTTTGTCGAAAAATAGTTTAAGATTCGTGTCACTAGAGGTTTTTTCCCTAAACAGTTACTTAAAATAATTTTTTTTTTTTATTTTCAGAAAACGAAAAGCCCTTGAAGGTAAGTTTGTATATTCATTTTTAAAATTTAATTCTTGTTTTTCTTATTTAGTAATTTATGAAAATTTATTACATAACAAAATACACGAGGAATTTTTTTTAGGTAGTGATTCCTCCAGTGTACTAAAGGGTGTTCATTTACCCATTCATTTTTGTCATGTTTTTAGTGCGTATACGCGTTTTCTCATAAATCTCCCTTTTCTTGGACTTTGAAGTATGTTGCATTATTGCTGTTTTGTTGTTTTGGCGTTTATGTTGCTTATATTGGAAGTATAAAACGTTCTGGCAACAAGACAAATGTTGTTAGGCAAAGTGGAAGACAAATATCGGTCATTATTTGTTCAAACCGATGGTTAAAGAATAGAAGTCTGAGGTTCGGTAGTTATAAGTGAATATACCAGAAAATAAGAGGAGAAGAGAGATAAATCGCATAAGTGTAGATGAGATTAGAACAGGAATTCTACAATACGTTTAAGTAAGAGTACGGCAATGGAAGACAAAAAGGTGTCAGTTATAAGGAATTCTGTGCGTACTGCATGTAGAGGCATAAGCCATGAAAAAGTGGATATGCCAAAATATAACTAAGATGATAAAAAAAAGCGCAGCTAGAAAAAATGGGCTACAATGTATGGAGTTGGTTTTGTCATGAGAGAGATTAAATACAGTATATTGGTGAAGAACGTTTAAATTTGAGGTCTTGAGTATGAGAAGGACAAACAGATCAACTCACGTGCTGGCTAACTGGTCAGCATTAGTATTGAAATGGAAAGGTCCTCATAACTTGGTCGAAAGAGAGGGAGTTGGAGATTGAGGTATGTTAGCGCGCCAAGTGTTTTTTGAGCAAATGTTTCTAGTGACCCATAAGTATGGCTGTACGAAATAGACGAATTTTGGAGAAATTTTCCCCGAAGTTTGTTCATTGACGATTCAGATGAAGGATGATATTTCATATATATGTATATATATACATATTTTGCAGTACAAGGTTAGTGAAACACTTTCATGGTTGTCTGTAACTTCTGTATTCATACTGTTTACCATGTTCAAAATACAGTTTTCCAGGCAAATGATTACGTACTACGTGATAACCCCAATACAATACACGAAAGCGAAAATGTAAAATGAAAAGCTGGCAAACTCATTCACAATAGGAAAACAAACAATCATTATGAAGTTCATCCTATTAGTCAGAATTTGAGCTGTATGTGAAGGCCCAGTCGAGAGAAATGTAGAGAGCGTTCGCCAACTCCATCTTGCTGTCGACCATAGACAGCCGAAAATTGTGTTGTTGCCTTTACAATTGCAAATTGGTACCTTCGCCTCCGTGTGTATGAGGCAATAGAAGTAATTGAATCGCCCTCCCTCCCTCCCTCCCTCCCCCCCTCACCCTCTGCAACCGCTTCTCAACCCCTGACCACCTCTCCCCCTACCTCGCCCTATTTTTATGGCCTGTCAAGTTTGAGAGAGAGAGAGAGAGAGAGAGAGAGAGAGGGAGAGCTAGGCGGCAGAGCTTTGTTATCTGAATTTAGTTGTGTACCTAGTTGTTAAGGCTCGGTCCTGCTCCCATTTCTGATGTGATATGTCGAAGAGAGGGCTCTCTCTCTCTCTCTCTCTCTCTCTCTCTCTCTCTCTCTCTCTCTCATGCATGTGATATGTATCCTACCTACTTACCCACCTAATATATATTATATATATATATATATATATATTATATATAATTATATATATATTATAATATATAATATCCTATAATTATAATACTATA
>NC_087215.1:51835175-51842675 GCF_015104395.2 Macrobrachium nipponense | reverse complement strand
GTTTTGCTAATAGTATGGCAAAGGAGGTGAAGTTAATGAGGGAATCCAGGAGCATCGTCAGAGAGTGGAAGAGTGGAAGGGGTTTTGAGATGAGATGAGGAAACCTCGATGAGAGAATAGAGAGGAACCAAGGGTGCTGGATACCAAGGATTTGTGGTAGGGTTACCAAGGCTCTACTTTCAAGCAAAAGAGTCTATGGAAAAGGTTTGGAAAGACTTAAAACAATAAAAAAAAACGTGATGTACATAAATAAATACAGACGAAGGGCATAAAATTGATATTAATAATTTGGTAATGTTAACCATTTTCAATGGTATAAAAAGGATTCTCCATAACCTGGGAGGGGACTAGAATAATACCCCATAGGGATCCTTCTCCAGAACTCACAAAAATCAGATCCGGTTGCCATCCTATTCAAAGCCTAAATCGCAAGGTGGTGTCGTTTAGAAAGGGGAGGTGGGAGGGAGGAGAGAGGAGAGGAGGGGAGGGGAGGGGAGGGAAGGGAGGGGAGGAGGGGTTTTGGAGGTATCGAGCCTGATATCCTTTCTGGCCGTTCCCCAGAGGATGTTCAACCTGTCAATTAAGACCTGCTGAGATCAGCACAAGTCCCGTGATGTTATTAACTACTGAGAGGAAGTCGCAGGTCTACCCGGACCTATTTGATGAACCCGTTTGCATTAATGCAGGTCTCCTTGTTGGGATGGTGTTGCAGAGTATCTGTCTGTCTAACTTCCATCTGTCTATCCATCTATCGCTCTATCTCTGTCTCTGTATATACTATCTATCTGTCAATCTAAAGAATGAGATATATATATATATATATATATATATATATATATATATGAATATATGATATATATAATATATACTCTATATATATATATATATATATATATACATATATATATGGATCATTTATGCATCTGTATAATATATATATATATATATATATATATATATATATATATATATATATATATATATATATATATATATATATATATATATATATGTGTGTGTGTGTGTGTGTGTGTGTGTTTTCTGTAGTTTGAGAAAGGAAGAATGCGTTTGCAAGCGGATAAGAAATAAAAACGCAACACCGGCTATCGAAGGTCTCGAGTCCTAAGCCAGACCGTTGTAACCAACAGAACTCAAAAGAGAGCGAAATATTGTATGTGAAATGTATGATGCTGCTTATTTTTTATCAGTAACATGCAAAGTGAGCTTCGTATTTCTTACTTACAATTACTTCTCCAGTCATTTTTACAATATGCTAAATTTTATCGTATTTCTTCATAGCATTCGTAAAAGGCTTTAAATTCATGAAATTCATATTATACTCCACTTTCCAAATTACCCTTTGACTGACTTCTGCATTTTTTACTTGCTGACTTTTTTTTTATTTATATATTTATTTTTTTGCCATGTTTACTATTAAACGTCGCATCCAGTTAATAAATATAGATTTCCATTCATCTTTTTCACAGATTTTTTTAAAATAAAAAAACTTTAATACCTCACGTCTTATTTTATACACCCTTAATTCATCATTACCTGACCTGCTCAAGTTACAACACCCTTGCAGACCAACATCATTGTTGCTTAGTGAATCCAAGACAAGAAAAAGACCTTATATATTCATAACAAATAACCAAATTTTTCTTAAAATCTTTTCATTTCCTCTTTATCTCCGGAACGTTAATTGAGCGCATTGTCCGGGCTGGGGACTAAAAGGATGTTGCCATCATGTGGAAGCGGAACTTAGTTTGCAAATACAATGAGCTGGGAATGCGGGACTGGGCCACTATGAGTCTTGGGTAAGGTTCCGCAATTGTTTCGTGTCGCAGGAGAAAAAATATGGAAAGAAAGGGAGAATTCACTTTAGGAAAAAAAGTGGCTGGATGGAATTCATAAAATTATATACACATATGTGTGTATTTTTATAAATATATATATATATATATATATATATATATATATATATATATATATATATATATATATATATTATATATATATATATATATATACATATACATATACTACACGCACACGCACACACACACACACACACCACCACACACACACACATACACATATATATATATATATATATATATATATATATATATAATATATATATATATATATATATATATATACGTATATATATATATATATATATATATGCATATATGTAAATGTTGGCTTCAGGAAATATATAAGAACATCAAGAAATGAATATGCAGCGTTGGACGTAAAATGTTTATAATGGTTAAAAAGAGATTTATGATATTTAAAAGTGCTATCCTTCGGAAGTTGCCATAGCTGCATTGAAAGAATAAAAGGAAACTGCTAGAATTGTTGATAAAAGAAACGCTGATAGTTGGAATGGAGAGAAAGACAAGAATTTAAGTAAAAAATCGCATAGAAAGTTATAATTCATCCTATGTCGGTAAAAGTACATTAAAGAAACGAAAAATAAATGCCTTTAAAATGTGATAGCAGTGACATAAGCATGTGCACTGCTAAGAAAAAGAAACGTTGAAGGCGAAAGATGTAACTGGTGGAAAAAGAATAATTAAATAGTGTGTCCCTGGAAAATTGGGTGAAAAGCAACAAATTATCATGAAAACTTTGACAGAAGCAACGTACTACATGGTTTGGAAGAGTAAAATAATAGACTTAATGATATAAACCTTGGATAAAAAGTTTTAGTAAGGAATACCAATAGAGGAAAAACTCTGTACGAGATATTTATATACTTTCCTAAATCTCAAAAAATACATGGCATGCTTAGTTCGTAGTATACGAACAGTATGAAAGCAATGGAAAAAATAAGAAGGAAGGAAGGGATGAAGAAAGGAAGGAATTCTGCATTTAAAGAACGCTAATAACAGGAAATGTCACTTTATGAGTGAGTGATTTAGAGAGTCGGCCTAAATCTACTAGCTCCGAAGTAGTTTAATACGGTGTAAAAAGGCTCTCTCAAATTCAAACTTATATTTAGCGATTACAGAGTACAAAGTAGTTATAAGATTCGGTTTTGTAAGAGTCTTTGTCCTCGTATCTCGTTTCAGTATTATATTCCAAAGTAATTTGCTATAACTTATGTTCGAAATCCTTTACTTTTCTCAAGCAGATGCAGTTGTAATACCAGCCGAGCACTGCATTGTTGGCAAACGTTTTAAAATGGATAGTTTTACGTACGGATCACTCCATCGCATTCTGAAGAAAGAAAAAAAAAATGGCTTCGAAATATAGCTCGCGTTTCAAGAAACCGTTTCAGATACAGGCAGCTTCGGCAGCCCGCGCCGGGGGTGCAGCTTTAACTCCGAGTACAAGCTTCCGTATGGACTCGTAGAATGCGGTTTTGAAATAGAATTTATCTTCGGATCTCATCTCCACAAGATGCGTCCAAAGATGCTGGTTATCGATTTTCGTCCGAGTTTTTCCCAGGAGACTTTGAACTCTGGGCGTTTATCGGTTTCTCTGCCTGTGTTTGCCACAATGTTTGTGTGTCTCTTTTCCGGCCGCCTCGTTCCCAAATACGAGTACGTAAAGCAGAGGAGGAAAATATGCGCGAAAATGTTCTCTTTATTTTTTCAAGTCACACACGCAAGCTGGGAAAATAGAAAAAAAATCTGGATTGGAATGATCTTTCGTATGTTATTTTTACTCCAAAGCAGTGTTGTAGTCTTCCGTCTGTCGTAATCATATTCGAGGCTATAGTTTAATATGAGGTTCTAGTCTATCTTGACTCAGATAAACTTTCTGTTATCAAATCAATTTTATATGAATCTATCTTGAAGTTTAGATCTCACTTTGCTTAATCCGATATGATGCTATAATCCTATTAGGAAAGGTCGCTTCTAAAATAAACGCGTATTTATTTAAGAAGAATCTTTTAAGCAGGAAGATACAGAATCCTTTTTTTTCGATGTGCATTCATCCACAGTATGTATTAAATCTCTTTTTTGTAACATAATACTCACTTTTATATATATATATATATATATAGTATATATATATATATATATATATATATATACACACACACATATACATACATACATAAACACACACACAAGCATAATCATAGGTATATGTACATTGAAACAAACTTCTGGTTCATGGAGTGAATATATTAGTGCATTAATTCCTGTTTTGGTCACATATTCTTGTGAGGTTATAATTTTTCGTCCGTTACAAACGCATTGGGGGCTATAATCTATATTGTGGTTTTGTGCCATCTTAGCATAGTCTACTTTTAAGGTATAACTATATTTATGTAATAAAATCTCATTTAAGTTGATTTCACTTGGATGTTGTAGTGGTACTCAATTCTGTAAATTTCGTTGATGTTATAATCGAACCAGATGGCTGTAATTTTAGACTATAATCTTTTATTGAGAAATCTTAAGTAACCGATAAGAGGACTTCTACCCGAGTTAGTGAGTGAATTAAAAGTACACAGAATAACAATCGTTCTCAGTTGCTGCCTATTATAATAATAAAAATAATAATAATAATGGAAAGGTGAAGATATTGGTAAATGTGGAATAGGAAAGGAACATGATTATGTACTGTAATCATTAATAGAAATTGATATACCAAGAAATACATTTAACAGCGAGGGGATGATATGGAAATTAACAACCGATGTCATTTCCTGCCGTCATTTTTGTATAGAGAAGGTAAAGGGAAAGGAGGAGAGGTTGGAAGGAAATGGGGAGAAGGAAGAGGGGCGGGGGGGAGGGGTTGTGGTCCCCAGGGGTTTGGTAGAAGGGAAAGGTAAAGGGAAAAGACGAAGTCGGAGGAGAGAGGGGTTAGAGGGAGGGTGACGGGGAAGGAGGAAAGTGCAGTATTGGAGTCGTCAGAATAGAAGAGGGAAGTGTAGGGGAGTAGAAGGAGGGAAGGAGCGATGGAAGTGACGAATGAAGGGAAGGGTTTTAAAAGGCAAGAAGAAAAATGGGACGGATTGAAGAGTCTGATGGGACGGAAATGGAATCACGATTCCGGCATAATGGAAGAGTGCCAAGCCGCCTCTTCATGACTCGCGTCCGTTCACTCAATTATTATTCATGAAATTAAACCTTTGGCTGCATTTAATCGCAGCCATTTTTTTTTATTCACATGCACGTGCGAATTCCGAAAGGAGAAGTGGTATGAATAAAGCAAGAGAGAGAGAGAGAGAGAGCGCACGCGAAATTAGTCAGTAGATAAAGTAGTGCGGCAGTCGGAGCGGTGACGGGAGGGACGGACGGTAGGGGAAGTGGAGTGTCAGAATGGCCTCATAGACTCTCTAAATTAAATCCTAATTAAGAACTTCCCACCAAAGGAGGGAGCGTTAAGTAAATTCCAACTTTCAACGTACTCATATTTTCTCGGTTATGCGTAGTCATATATATGCTAATGCACTCTTTCTGCCATTCTTTCGGGCCTGTATTAGTGAGAAATCGCTCTTGGCGAGAGAGAGAGAGAGAGAGAGAGAGAGAGAGAGAGAGAGAGAGAGATACATCTTTACGATAGGATTTATGACGTGAGAGAAGAGAAAAAAAAACTTTCGAATATGATTTCAAAAGAGAGAGAACAAGAGAAATGGATTTTGGGATGTGATTCATGCAGAGAGAGAGAGAAGCTGGGGGAGATACATCTTTGGAAAGTGATTTACGAGAGAGAGAGAGAGAGAGAGAGAGAGAGAGAGAGAGAGAGAGAGAGAAATTACATTTTATTAATGTGACATATAAAAAGAGAGAGAGAGAATGAATACATGCTTTAAATTCCTTTCATGAAGAGAGAGAGAGAGAGAGAGAGAGAGACAGAGAGAGAGAGAGAGAGAGAGAGAGAAGAGAGAGAGAGAGAGAGACTGGTAGGGAATGGGATTAATGTCGAGAGTATTAGGGATCAATCTTTGAAATAGAATTTATTCATTTGCTTATTTATTTACGGAGGGAGAAAAAGTCCCGTCATTGGAATTGGTCTGTGTTAAGACGGAAAGTAACGTCTTTTCCATACTAGAGAGAGAGAGAGAGAGAGAGAGAGAGAGAGAGAGATCGTTTAACAGCTGGCGGATAGATAAAATACAACGTATAAAGTTGATGTGTTCTCAAGCATCACTGACGTAACTTACTTTACCGTCGAAATGGATAAATAAAGTAAGATTTTCTTCCTTTTTCTAGACCTCCATCACCCAAACAACAACAATAACAAGAACATCACATTTCGCGGGGAGTTGAAATACAACTTTCCTTTTCTCGACCCATTAAAAGAAATATAAGACCTCCCGCCTAACTGATAATAATTAGAATCCATTTGTGAGAAATTCCCTGGCGTCTTCCAGGAAGTACGACTCGTGGACGACTTGGGCCTCTTCGTCCTTTTGCTCTCCTCTTTGTTCCGAGGAGAGAGAGAGAGAGAGAGAGAGAGAGAGAGAGAGAGAGAGAGAGAGAGATTCAAGTAAAAAATTTTATTCCATTAGATAATGGTTATTATACACATTTCAGTATTTACTTTTAAAGAGAGAGAGAGAGAGAGAGAGAGAGAGAGAGAGAGAGAGAGAGAGGGGGGAGGGTTGTTGTAAAACCAACTATGAATAGACGAGTCAAAATTCATGTGCAAGTGGCAGGATTTATTTTTCAGCGCTCTGCAAGAGGTAGCTAGAGTGCAGTTGTAATACAAATGCACACACGCAAGCACACACAGACTCTAGATGAAATAAGTCACAATCCAATTTTAGGAAAGTCAAGCGGACAAACATATTGCATTTTTTAAAAATTTTCTGGAAGTAAATCACCTGTACAAATCAGCCTTCTGTAATGAAGGGATAGAGAGAGAGAGAGAGAGAGAGACCGACCCATCTTGTTCATCCTCGATAGATAAGCCTCTTTCCATTGGGCACCTTGTCTCTCGTTTTGTCTGGCCTACTTGACACGGCCTCTCAATTAACAACTCTCCACACTCTACGTTTCGCAGCCTTATTTGCATACATTAGCATAACTGTTGCGTCAGTGTTTAGGCAAAGTAGGGGGCGACGTAGCGAAAAAAAAAACAAATCAATATAGGTCCATTATCTCTCTCTCTCTCTCTCTCTCTCTCTCTCTCTCTCTCTCTCTCTCAGTAGAGCGGCAACGTTGTTGAGAGATGCGCCTCAGTGGCGTGGTCGGTATGGTGTTGGCGTACCACCTCGGTGGCCGCGAGTTCGATTCTCGGGCATTCCATTGAGGAGTGAGAGATGTGTATTTTTGATGAGAGAAGTTCATTCTCGACGTGGGTCGGAAGTCACGTAAAGCCGTTGGTCCCTGTGCTGAATAACCACTGGTTCCATGCAACGTCAAAACGCCATACAAACAAACGTTGTTGAGACCGAAGTTAAGGTATGGGTGATGAACAGTGAGAGATTGTAAGAGAGGAGCAACGATATTCTTATAAATATCTATGATTTTTTGGTTTCATTTTCACTATTTCTTATTAAATCGGATTGTAGGGATATTCTCTTAA
>NC_087215.1:51797675-51832675 GCF_015104395.2 Macrobrachium nipponense | reverse complement strand
TGCATGGGAAAGGAAGTGCCATTAAGATTGAATTCTTGTATTTTAATTTCCACTCTTTAGTCATTTTTTTCGTTCACATTTTCGTTTCACATTTGCATTCACTTGTATCTTTTGGCAGTTGGTGTACCTTTTTTTAATGCTATAGGATTGGGGACACATCTAAAGGTAGGCAAATTTTCAGTCTAGGTCACCGAAATGAATTAGATTATATCAGCACCAACAGACTGGTATTGAGTGAAAGTTTCACCAAAATGAAGTGTCACTCAGTGGTAAAATCCTAGTATATGATGTAGCACCGCGGTACGATGTTCTCCACCTCAGTTCCAGTGTTCATTGTTGTGGGGGCTGATATACTATAATAGCATAAATGTAGTTGCATGGCCTAAAACGGGAACCAAGAAACCATAAGTAGCCATTTTACTAGTATACACAACTCATAACCTTACCTAAAACGACTTTACTAAGAGCTAGTTTATGGATAATAAGGGAATATCCCTTTCAAAATGACACTATGAAACAAGATACCTTACTAAGAGCTAGTTTATGGATAATAAGGGAATATCCTCTCAAAATGACACTATGAAACAAGATACCTCCTTCACGAATGTTTAGACCGACTGAATACAGAACTGTGCAGCAGGAGGTAACAGTGTTAGCCATATGTACAGCAATGCGTAATCTCCATTAACAGAGGCACAGCAACATATACAGAATGCAAGGTCAGCCTTACGCCAGCGATAATAAATAACAACACAAGACTGAATACGTTGACAATAACGAGGACCAAACTTCCGACAATTCCTAAAGGGACCATGTAGTCACTGACAATAGCTACCTTCTATTCCTCAGTAACGGAGAGAGTATGGCATGCTTTAATATCTCCAATGAAACAATGTCAGAATTAACTGTGCTTGTTGGAGGGGGGAGGGGCTGGTGCTTATTGGATGTCGGTGGGATAGTGGAGGCGAGCAGTCTTTGGTTGAGAATAGGTAAGGAAGCTCAGGCTATGGTTGTAATAGGTAATATCAATATATACGTAGTTCTCAATCTTGAAACTTTGTACCTGTTCAATCAGCGAGTCAGATTTTTATATTATTTTAGGTGTAGAAGGCTATGGGTTGAGAAACTTTGTGTCCATATGTAGCCCAGTCCCGAATATACCCATAAATTCAAGAAAAAAGATTGTGGCATAAGGCCAAAGGAAGTGACTGGCTTGTATGCTGAAGGATGAATGAAAACAAACTGCGTTACGCCTACTGATGGAATCGCACTCATGGGAAGATGTCGGAAAAATCTAGAGATCCAGATTAGGGCCAGATCAATGGAACTAACTTCCAGGTATCTGGGATGTCGACTTTAACTCCAGATATTTTCTAAACAGGTAGTAAATCTAAAATCAGCCACGCGACAGTGTGTGAAACACAGTATTCTCTTAATAATAATAATAATAAATTGAGATGCTATACCTGAAATTACTCATTCAGCAACGTATGCTACCGCAAAACCCACTGTTTAAAAGTCCCCTTACCATACCCCCCCATCCACGCCCTAGTGGCAAAATGTGTACGCTTAGCAAATATGAGATCAGCCACTTAGCATTGCGCATCACCACAATGATCGCTGTTTATCAGAAGAGAGAAAGAAAATAGAAGAACCAAAGACATCACATAAAAGAACTTTAGCCATCTCGGGATATGTTCTCCCTCTGCTTCCTCATACGTTTTATCACAAGGAGGATTTGTCCTCGCGCATTCTCCACCTCCAGAACCGCCACCCCCCCCCCCCTTCCTCTCTCTCTCTCTCTCTGTCTTAGATTCCATTGTTTTCTTCAAAGGGAAGTGTCTGGCCTTATCGCGAATGCATTTTCATATCTCCATTATTACTTCTGGCATTAGATCCGTCGTCTTTGTTGTGCAAGGTTCTCTCCTAATTATTATATATATATATATATATATATATATATATATATATATATATATATATATATATATATATATAGATATATATATATATATATATATATATATATATATATATATATATATATATATATATATTGGGTGTGAAATATGCGCTATTCTAATCGAATTCTTGTGTTTTTGCTTTGGTTGCTTCACTTTGTAAATAATAAAATAGAATCATAATGGTTTTTGGTCTACAGTTATTACGATGTGTTTTAGATGTACAATATATATATATATATATATATATATATATATAATATTATATATATATATATATATAGTATATATATATATATATATTTCATCAACTTTATAAATTAACATTAATGGTGAATACCTTAACATCTTAAGATTTGCAAATGACATAGTTCTACTCAGTGAATCAGGTGAGGAATTACATAGATGATAGAAGATTCGAATAGAGAAAGCAGAAATGTAGGACTGAAAATGAATATGAGTATAACTAATATAATGTTCAATGAAAATGCAGAGACAACAGATAAGGGTTATGGACGAACCTCTAAAAATTATTAATGCGTATACGTATTTAGGACAGACAGTGTTTCCCCAGGACATGAGACCGAAATTAAAAGAAGGATAATGGGTGGGATGGAGAGCTTTATGTAAACAAAATGAGATTATGAAAAGTAAATAATATATATATATATATATATATATATATATATATATATATATATATATATATAAATAACATACCCAGACACACACGTAATATTCCACAGGTCTGTGTACTGTAATACCCACATTGGGTTCTAAGTATTTAGCTTTCCATGTTGTTTTTGTAGTGGTTTCCACTTTTAACCGCTAAAAGTTAATTGATGAAGAGATTTTCTTCCAACATGGTTTTGCGGACAAAGTCGTGCTTACTGAATAAGCCTAAGACGCTCTTCACCATCAAGAGGTATAAGCCTTCACTTATATAGCAAATTCAGTTGCGTTTTCCAGTTTTTTCATTAAATTTTTCTCTCTTGAATTCCGTGATTCCAATAAGAAATGTATTAAAAAGTATAAACATCTCATGGATTTTTCAAGGACTCATTGTGGACACTATAATTATAACTATATATATATATATATATTATCTATATATATATATATATATATATATATATATATATATATATATATATTTATAAATATATATAATATACATATATATAGGTATAATATACTATATGTGTATATATAGTATATATATATGTATATATAGTATAAATATCTATTGTTATATATATATATATATTCTATATTATATATATATATATATATATATATATATATATCTATATATACATACACACAGGGTGTAATACAGGGTATAACACGAGTTCATGCAAATATTTCGGAAAATGAGAGAAAAATTTATCTGAGCAGAAAATATTTTGTAATGATATGCATTTAAAGCTTCGTTTGTTGGTGAGGGTAATTTTAAAATACCCGTCCACCGTTAACAATGCTCTCGGGAGCGTAATATGGTGGGTGTGACGTCCAAATAGTCGGAGGTATGTGGGTGTTGGGAGAGGATAGAGTGATTAGGCTGATGTAAATATAAAGAAAAGGATGTTTTTTAAATCATCCTACTATCCATCAGTGGTATTCGTTGGACACAGAGGAAAAAATAAAATGGTAGAATTACCTATTAGATACCAGTGAAAATTTTTAAGTGTATTATTAAAAATCTTTCCTCTCTCCATTAAAAGTCATTCGTAGTCCTAGCCATGACTCCTGTATCAACCACTCCATGAGAAAGCATAAGGATAGTTTGCGTTAGAATTTGATGATCACAAATAATTGCTGCAAAGCAACAATAACACTACTTACCTGATATGTAAAGTCTTTGGGACCAATGAAAGCTAATTATTAAAATTAGATTACTTGTAAGAAAAAGAAACTGTGAAAAGACTAGCAATCCACTTAGCTCATTCACTTCCTCCTCCTACCCCCCGAATTTCAGGCTACTCTGGCCTCTCGTTAGTGACTTCCTTTGCCCGAAAGCATTGTTAATGATGGACGGTTATTTTAAATTCCCTCACCGACATACAAAGCCTGAAAATGCATTCTGTATAGGACATTTCTAGAAATATTTGCATAAACTCACATTACAGCCTGTAAACACACACACACACTCACACACACACAAAAACATATATATATATATATATATATATATATATATATATATATATATATATATATATATATACACACACACACACACACACATATATATATATATATATATATATATATATATATATATATATATATATATTAGCTGATTAGCTGCTGTAACCGGCATTGCTCGGGATAAGAAGGGGCCATGCCGTCCTTGATGACGGATTACACAATCACTTTCAGAATAAGTAATAACTTGGGATCCTGTCAAACCAAAGAAGCTGTGAAAAACCCGAAGAGTTTGCTGTCAACTCCGAAAGTTGTAAAAATTGAGAGAGGATGAAAAAGATGGGTTAAGGTCCCCTTAGAAATGTGGTTTATAAAATTATTGGGCCAAAGTGTAAACCCTGGGACGTATGCTTGGGATCTACGAGAGGTTACCAGAGGTCAGAATAGGTTCCGATCGTGGATAAAGTTTTCTCACAGCAGGTAGACTCTCCAACCACGGACATTTGAAAATGAGGAACCATGGCAATATTTGTAAAATTTACATCGATAGAGACGGTTTTTATATTATTTACCAAACACAACACCGTCACGAAGTATCTATTCTGGAGTCGTTGTTTATGAAACAGTTACTATGAGGTTCAGAGCCTTTGTGCCGGTGTTTTTCCGGAATAACATTTTTCTGTGCATTGGACAAAGATATTACTTAACCATAGCATACTTTACATCCCTACCTTATTTTCGGCAGCTCTTTATTACTTATATTAGAAAAAAATATATTCATAAGAGTAAAATAAAGCAGCCGAAGCCAGTGGTGGACCACTAATGTATGGGTTGGAAGTTGTACGTGACATAAACATATGACGTCCCAACTCCTCCCACAAGGCGATGACGACAAACAGCTGTCTCTGAAATTCAGAATGAATATTCGTACCTTGTCTAGGCTTCAGGAATGGCGGCTATGATAAGTCTTTGTCCCCGTGGTTGCAGGACAGCTTTTGTGATTCGACTTGCACAATTGTTGAGAAGTGAGGAAGCTCGTGGCAAATCCTACGTAAGCTTGAACAGGTAAATGAACGAAAGGGCCCTTTTTTGGGTAAGGACGTCCAAGGCTACCAAGTTTTCGTCATTTGTTGACTTCCATAAGGTGCAGAAAAATAATAATTATGTCTGCTCTATAAATCAATAGTTGTTGATTTCTTAGTAAAATATAACTTGCAGAACAACATTAAAACTTGTTTAGCCAAAATAAAAAAGTCATGGGTTTATAATACATCACTGAACGACCGTTATAGATCCCAGTGCTTGTCCTGAAGTCTAAATTCTATTATCCAATCTAATCCTATGCAATTGTCTATTTATGACAATGATCGTCACTGTTACTGTCGTATTAGGAAAAATATCAAAGGAGTTACGACGAATGCCAAAGTTTTCTTCACTCTGTTAATTGATTTTTAATTATATAATTTTTCAATGGAGAAATGGTATTAGAAAGTAATTTCTAGGATTACTTGTGGAAACCCTTTTCTTCAAGGATTTTAACACTCGACCTCATGGCATAAATCCTACATACTACTACTACCATTACTACAAAGTGTAAACAATGAGTATTGGTTGTATTTCATTGTTGCCAAAGGTTGAGACTTTTTCACGAATAGCCAATTATCTATCGAGGAAAAGGCAGGCAAGTTAATGACGTCATAAGTTAAGTTTGCTGGCGATGTCTACAAGAAGTCGGTGTTACTCTTATTATTACCAGAATTATGCAACTTGCGTAGTACAGAATACAGTAAAGTATTAGGTAGGGATATAAGATACCCCGTGACAAAGTGTCGTCTTTGTTAGGTATGTTGATAAAATTTAGTTCCGGAAAAACACCGGGACGCCGGCTGTGAATCTCATAGTAGTTCCCAAATGAACAGCCAAACCTCCTCCAGCCAATTTTATTCAAGGCACCTTTTGTACTTCCCTATGTCATTCAGGCCTCCTTTCCCTTAACTATAGGTTGGTCGGCGGTGTAGGTTATTTTGATATTTTCATAAATGGATTTATTAAACTTTTTGCTTTTTTATGATTTGTTAGAAATTAAAGAATATTACATAATTTATTGTATATATTTACAGATTTCCAGCATTGAAATATAGATATGCGCATTCATACACACTCCCGACACTCCCTTTCCATGAGTTTTATGTGGATGGGTTGCTTCCCTTCTTCCCTCCTCCTTCGCGTGAGAAGATAATCCGGTTTTATCATCGGCGTGAACCTCCGGTGCCATTCATTTTCTTTTCACGTTTCCTATCATTTACGCGTTACACGTATCACGTGATGCCCCCACAATCCCTACTACGAGCCGGTGCTGCATTTTTCATTTCCCCTACTCTGCAAACGTCTCTCGCCCGGCCATTGTTACTGCTTTATCAAGCATGCAAGCAGGCGGACAGTTCTCGCAGTAGAGAGGCATTATTCCGCTTTTTTTTTTCTTGCCTGCGCCGTTGAGGCCGTAATATGTCTTTTTAGTCCCGTCTCTTTGACGATGGCTCCTCACGAGCACGCGCGGGCGCGCTCGTGAGCGAGCTCTTGCATGAAGGAGCATTTTCCCCCCGTGCGGAATGCGTGTGATATCCCCCAGAAGGTCCACGAGACAATCATCATCCTCGCCTGAGATTGCACACTTAAAGTTGGAGTTTGGATACACCCCCTCCCCCCCTTTCTAACCCCCCCCCCCAACTTTCCCCATAACCCCTTACCCCTACCCACACCTCGAGATGCCTTCGTCTCCTGTCCGTCCGTGGGTGGGTGGTATAGGTAGGTGGCTGGATAGCTACTCATCTTCATGAGTAAATTGCTCGGGATGTGAGGAAAGCTTTTGAGTCTTTCACTTCCCTGAGTCTTTCTTCTCTTTTCCTTCTTGAGTCTTTCCTTCGCTTCCTTCTCGAGTCTTTCTCATCTTCCTAGGCGACTTTGCCAGTCTTCGCCGGAAAAAAAATTTGGTTTGCTTTTTCCTGACAATTCCGTCACGGTTTGCATTTGCTGTTTTATTTTCCGCTTCTTTCTCCACATGTTCATATATATATATATATATATTATCTATATATATATATATATGAATATATATATAGGATATATATATATATCTATCTATCTATCTATCTATCTACTCTATCTATCTATATATATATATATTATATATATATATATATATATGTGTGTGTGTGTGTGTGTGTGTGTGTGTATAGAATTGGAAATTTTTTTGTAGGGTTATTTATTCATTTTTTTCCTTTATTTACTCTAAGTATGCCCTATTATTTAACATTGGTCGGTAATCTTCATTTTCATTTCATATATTTAATTTCCCCGCTAACCAATATGAGGTAGCGGTATTAAACTCTGGGAAAGGGATCAAATTATGGCAGCTTTGTCAGATAATGTTATTATCATTCATTCGCATAAATGCGTCTATACATCAACTTCGTTAAACATCATTAAATTTTGTAAAATATCATCAACCTCTGTGGTCGGCATCCAATTTTGAAAATGTTATCACATTTGTTAAGTGTCATGAGACTCTCTGGAACTTCGTCAATATCTGCCATTGTTATCAAATTCTGAAAATGATGTTAGACTTTGTGAGTCCTCAATCTCTCCGATTGCCTTCGTTTTCTGGTAGAAATATCAAAGGCTCGGGTAGTTGCAACCATGTAAAATGTCTTTTGAATAACAAAGTTAATCGCTATCAGTTTCTTTGAGAAAACTCACAGTGCATTGCTTGAGATGCAATAGAAAACTCATTGTATTTTCCGAGGCCCCTTATATTTTGGTGTCATCATAAATTCTTTGTCTTCAAAATTAGCAAGGTCAATCTGCTCCTGGTGACATATGACAACAACCTAATAACGCAAGTCGATAAGTCATTCAATATCTTTTTGCTGAATTTTGAAGGCTCTACTTCGTCGATTATTTTCGCTATAATTTTACCAAAACCCAGCACTAATTCTCTGTGATTTTATTGCTATTATCTTAGGAATACCGCTGATATCGTAAAATATTTTGCAACAACTTTCCTTGCGGTATATAATTTTCGAATAAGATCAAACACTGATTTTGCGGATCTGTTAGTTTAGTATGGTATACCAAAATATGTCTTTTACAGTGACGTTGTTTTTCTACTCTTTCAAATATCCCAATCACGGTTTGTAAGAGTCTTCATACGCCAACGAGTCATACCGTAAGACCCACTGAAAGGACCTTAGCAGGCAGAGCGATGTTATATGCCGTAATGTTCTTCAGTCTGTACGCTTCCTGCAGTTTTTCCAGTACTGTAAAATTTAACGATGCCAGTAAAAAGTTACAAGGGTATTAAAATCTGTATCTGTCATCAAATTCTGGGACTGCTATTAAATTCTGAATATGCCATCAAACTCAACTGCAGCTCCTAGATTAGTGAAAGGTAAATTGAGAGCCGTTATTTATACTTCTCTTTATTCACCAAAACCTTGCAAAATTCTTGCAGTATCATGCGACATCTCTCGTTATCCTAAGTACACAATATATTGTCAAATTTAATGTTCATGTCGGAAACAAGCATATCGATTGTTCGTGATATGACATAATTGAAAACCTCTATGAAATTCACATAATTTTGCAAAAAATGGCAAAAACGAAAGCTTAGAAAAAGAGAAAGGTAATCGAACGTCTCCTGCGATAATGCATTCTGAAGAGCATTGGGGGTAATGCAGACAGGAAACTACAAGCCTCGATTAAATAAGGAAAATGACCCTTCGTGTTGCTCAATCACCGAAATTGTTATTCCATGACGAGAAATATTGCCTTTTAAAAAAGGAAATTGCATAGTTAAGAAAATGGGAATCATAACATAACCTGAATTACTTCCTGGCACCACACTCGAGAGACGACTGGCTGCCACTATTCGGGGAGCAGGAGGAAGACATGGAAGAGCAGAGGGAGGGAGGGGGTAGGGGGGGAAGTAGGAAGGAGATGTGGAAGGCAGAGGAAAGGAGGAGGGGTATGAGGAAGTGGAGGGAGAGGGAGAGGGGAGGGTAGGAGGGAGTTGCGGAGGACTTCTATTAAGACTAGAAATGAAGTGAGGCCAGTCAAGGACACTTTTTCGTAAACAATCTTTTTCAGGGAGATGAAGTTTTTTCTTTAATGCACGACTTTTCTCTTCCCACATAAAGTGAGGCTATTCTGTGGATCCCTGCTTGGTCGGGTATTACTGCCTATGTGTTATTATTATTATTATTATTGTTGTTATAAATGATACCAGTGATGTTAATAATGCTCATTCGTCCTCCTCCTTTCCACATGTCAGCCACATGCATCGTTTCATTGGCGTAAAGGTATTACCACTTCTTATCCCTATTTCTTTACTAGTTAGTTTTTCTTATTATGCAAGCGATTAATGTTTACTACACAAACAAATTACCTCTAAGGTTTTTTTTCCTTGTCATTCTCACACAACCCGTGACTTGATGCTCACAAGGAAATTTGGTTCAGTAATTCTTGGATGCTTCCCAATTTTGATTTTCGTAGACGTTCTTTTTCACTTCTTGATTTTCTCCATGGACACCGCTGCCCTTCTTGCCTTTCACATATGATCATTTAACCTCATTCTCCGTTACATTTCATGTTAAATACCCGTGTAAGTCAATAACAGCCATTACTTCACCATCGATATAACATTTATCGTTCCATCTTACTAGTTTCCATTTGTCATCATATCTTTACACCTTCATATATTATCTGAGTCCTCCATAGTTTGTTTTAAGTGTCCCTGATCTGCAGTGAGTTATATGAAAGCATAAACGATTCCACACTCTACTTACTGTCTATTTTGTTATCCATGTATTAATATATGTATATTATATATATAGATATATAGATATATATATATATTTATATATATATATATATATATATATATATATATATATAGGATCTATATATATATATATATATATATATAATATTATATATATCTATATATAATTATAGATATATATATACATATATATATATATCTATATATATATATTATATATATATATATTATATATCTATATATATATAGAATATATATATATCTATATATATATATATATATATATATATATATAAACTATGTGTGTGTGTAATTGTATTCAGTATCATTAGCGTTATGATTTTTTTTATGTATTATGTAACTGACGATAAACTGTTATACTGTAGTGAACGGCATAAACTGCATATAAATTACATTTCAACCTACAAATTGTTGCCTTACTTACATTGCATAACAATATATATGTGAGATACTGTTTCTCTGTTTCCTAGAGAGAGAGAGAGAGAGAGAGAGAGAGAGAGAGAGAGAGAGAGAGGTTAGTTTGTAGGCAGGAGGATCACCGGCGTTCCTGCAGGTCTTCTTTAAAATATAAGCATATTCAGACACTACTCCACGGTTTTACAGGTCCCTTTACGACAGAGTCCAGTTTCGGTATCAAGTGCATCATTGGAGGCATGCCTCCAGTAGTCTTCTCAAAGAGAGCATCTGATGATGAATGGCCTCACACTCGTGCTGGGAGGATTGCCTCGTCGAGGCAGTCCTCTCTCTCTCTCTCTCTCTCTCTCTCTCTCTCTCTCTCTCTCTCTCTCTCTCACAGAACCAACTACTTAGATTAATGTCCATTCTAAAAAAATGATTCTGAGCCGTATGGGCTGCTAACACCTGAGAGAGAGAGAGAGAGAGAGAGAGAGAGAGAGAGAGAGAGAGAGAGAGATTGTTTGCCATCTAACTAATAATATGAAATCTAGTTGAAGGCAACTCTGCATTTTTTAAATCCTCTGAAGAGAGAGAGAGAGAGAGAGAGAGAGAGAGAGAGAGAGAGAGAATTCATCAGTGTTTGTGGAACAAGTCTACAACGCTGTGTGATTTAAAAAGAGAGAGAGAGAGGGTGGGGGGGAGCGTGTTTATGGAAACATGCCTTCATAGCTGTTTGATACCAATGGAAATGAATTATATACTGACAGACAGACCAACCTCAACTCTCTCCCCGTTTGTGAAAATGAGTCTCCCAAGTTGTTGTAACGTAGGTACGAGTCCAATCGCGTGTTTGGTGCCCACAAAGTTCTCTAATTACTTCCGAGTCCTGCTGATTGGCCTCTAAGACAAGTTACTTACTTACTTTAATGGTTTTTCTTTTTAAAGGAAAGAATACGTTATGATGTGGCGTCGCAATAGATGATACATTTGATGTTGTTTACAATTGAGAGAGAGAGAGAGGGAGAGAGAGAGAGAGAGAGAGAGAGAGAGATCTTGGTGCAATTTGGTATCATATGCAGATACCCTCATTAGTTCAACTACAAACTTAAAAGAATTTTTACTTGAAGACAACAATATAAAACAAATTACTATAGTTGGTACAACGCTTCACCTTTGTTTTTTCTAAGCGCAGACTATAACACTCAAGCCAGAGCTATGTTCGCCTTTTAACATTGCGTTCAATTGCCTTCATCATCGAGGGAGCAAAGATCTCGGCTAAAAGTATCGCCGATATTACCGTTCTTAATGACGCCATCTCCCACACTATCAAAGCCAGGTGATACCAACACCTTTAGGAGACATTCCTCCTTCTGCGCCGCCCTCAGCCACATCATTATCTACCCTGGCATCTTGGGATCGCTTCGCGCGCCCTTCTTTTTCAAAGTGAGCTGTTCATTCGCTCCCATAAATCAGTGGCCGGTCGGGGATTTGTATTTATATGAGCAGTTCCCTTCCGTGTATATCAAAGTCGACAGGCATGTAGTATAGCGCTCCTTAAAAGACGTCAGATATTAAGTTTTATTGTCCTACCACGACAACAATAGTTCCTGGGTAGATATGGTGGACTGGTTTGTCAGAGTTGAGGGGCTGAGGTTAACGTCATTTTTGTGGGAAGGGACGGGAAGAGAACCGATGGAAGACGTTTTCCATGTTAAAGGGATTACGCGGGAAACTGTTTACATGGGGAGAGAAAGGGGAGGTCAGTTTCCATGTGAAGATGAGGAAAGAAGAGGAGAGGAAAGGAAAACACTTTACATGGAAGGCTCAGAGGGAAGATAAGGAAAGTTCCTTCTATAGGTAAGGAATGGGAAGAAATATTTTTAAAGAATGGGAAAGAGAAAAAATATATAAAATTTCCATATAAAAACAGAAGAAGGAACATGAGGGTACAGCTTTCTTCGGAACGGGAAATTGGAAGGAAATTCCCAGAGGAAGAGGTGGTGGGGCGGCGTTTGGGGGTGGGAAGGAAAGACACTTTCTGAAAGAATGAGAATGAAAGACAAGAGCCAACAGATGACAATGGAATATGACACTGGGAGACATTACTCGAGGCAAGGGTATAGCGGGAGAGAAAAATAAGGTGTTATCTGTGAAAGGAGAGAAGTGAATAGAATTTCCAAGAGAAAGAGATGGTTAAAAAATTAAAATAAGGTAAAACATCCAGGAAAAAAGAAATGCCATATTAAACTTCCAGCAGTTTACATATAGAGGATGGAAATGAAAGGCACTTTTTAACGAGAGAGAAAGATGAAATAAATAAGATCTCTCCCTAGAGAAGTGTGGATAGAAAAAAAAGATAGTTCCATGAGAACTGGAGGACGAAGGGAATAGTAAAGGTAATTGCTATTTACCATGGAAGAGGGAAAAGAAAAGGAAAGAGAACATCCCTACGAAGTTCAGGGGAAGAGAAAACATAAAAATCATGAAATGATAGGAATGAAAATGAAAGAAGAGACGGCATCTATGTAAGGATATAAGAGGAAAACAAATAAATATCTAGGCAGCATCTTGGAAGGTGGTAGGGGACGAAAAAAATGTAAAATAAATGCCGTGGAAGGGGAGAAGAAAAATACGACAAAAAATTTCCACGAGAAGAACAGATTTTATAATAAACAACAGAAGAAAGGAAAAAGTGCGAAGAAAATTTGCACAAGCAGGGCGAGTTGGGGTAGGAGGGCTGGAATGGCGTTGGAACTTTATACGAGATCAGAGGAGTTGTTTACAAGGCGTAGCATGAGGCAGGATTTACATGGTAAAGGATGGAGGATCCTTCAAGGAGACTCCTTCATTTCCCGAGAACTTTGTTGCCGCTGGAGAGTGTTATTGTATCCGGTTAATAGCATCGTTACTTAAAAAAAAAGTTTTCCCTTAATAGTGATCTTGAATGCCCTTGGGTGCCCAGTCTTTCCCATGTAAGCCTACGAGAAATGAAGATAAAAAAGATAGGGAAGGGGTTTTAGTGGTGGCTACTTTCTTATTAGCTTGTTAGATACTCTCTTGTGAGAGCAAGTTTGGTCGGGTTTAAGCCTAAGAAAATTAATATTATATATATATCTTCTATATAGATATTATCATAATACCCATATATTTCCAAACTCTGTTTTTAAGTGAGATTCCGAGGTTTATTTTCGTTTTAGTTTCTTTTTTTTACCAATTATCCGTAGCCTCAATAAATCTCCTGAAATAGGGGGTAATTTCTTACAAATTTCCTTAGATAGAAAACGGATCATCAATAAGGGAAAACAAAAAGTATGAATTTTTTTTTACCCTTCCTTATTAATTAAGAAATGAGATGGCATTAAGGACCGTAATCTCTTGTGTTTATCAAACTACCATGCTTCTACAGGAAATTATTTTGGGTTTAACACGTTATATATTACACATAAATATAAATATATATATATATATATATATATATATATATATATATATATATATATATATATATATATATATTATATAGAGGTTGTAGTCCAAAGGGGAAAAAGAAAAGCTGAAATCTTTTAGCTCAACAGTTTCGGCCTCCACTGGACGCCGAAACTGTTGAGCTAAAAGGAATTTCAGCTTTTCTTTTCCTCTGTGGACTACAACCTCATATAGCTATCTTCGTGAAACAGGAAGACAAAACCTCATATATGATATTATTATTTATCTAATATATATATCTTATATTATATATATAATATATATATATATATATATCCTATATAATATACATATATATATATATATATATATATATAGATATATATATATATATATATATATTGATATATTATTATATATATATAAATATATATTATATATATATATATATGATATATATATATATAAATATATATATAATTATGCGTGTGTGTGTGTTTGTGTGTGTTTCGTCAATAAAGTTTTAAACCCTAAAGCATTTCTTGTAGAAACATGGTAGTATGGTGAAAATAAGATATTAAGGTCCTTAATGCCATCTCCTTTCTTATTAACATAAGGATGAACATCATAATATTTTACCCCTGGACAGCATGATCATCCGGTTTCCCATCTGGGGAAATTGGTAAGAAATTACTCCCCTATTTCAGGAGGAGATTTATTGAGGCTACGGAAAATTGGCCAATTATAACGAAAAATAAGCCTCGGAATCTCATTTAAAAACAGAGTTGGCAAATATATGGGTATTAGGAAATGGAAGGATTATAAGAAGAGAATTGAGTATTAGGTTTATCTTCGGCATAGCAAACCCCCAAACATTTTTTCTTTTATTAGTATTAAAACCTACACTTGGTCTTTGCACATGAGTGAATGTATTTGTGGATAATTTTCTGTAAACTGAGATATTTCTATTTCGGGTTTCATGGTTCGTGATTCTCTCTCTCTCTCTCTCTCTCTCTCTCTCTCTCTCTCTCTCTCTCTCTCTCTCTCTCTCTCTCTTTATGGAAGTTATATTTTCCGTTTATAAGCTCATCCGATGGCCTGACGCTAGCGGGGAAAATGGTGAAATCGTGTCTCAAATGAGAATACCGTAAAATAGAGTCGGTTTGGGGGAAAACGGTAGAATGGCGGGGTGCGAGAGAGACGCGGGAAATAGATTCCTCTAGGGATAAAACAGCGCCAGTAGTTTCTCTTTGACGGAGGGGTTAATAGAAAGTTGCACATAAAGTTACTGGGGTGAAATTTACATGTTAAATGGGCTTCTCCCTTTGAAGGGACGAAACGGGGTTGGATGACGGGAAGTGCATTTGGTTCGACGTACATCGGTCGCTATCGGAAGTAAGGAAGAACCTGACTCTCAAGGCGGGGTCACACGGACGCGCTTTCTGGCATGTTTGTCCTCCGGCCACTCGCGAATATGCGACTTCAATTTGGTACGATTATGCTGGGGACCTTGAGGGAATTTCGATGGCAAGATGCTGCAAGATTCATAGTGAGTGTTTGTGTGACTCCGCCTTTAAGACACCAGGAATGAGATATCTCGGTTTGCAGAACGATGACAACTGTTTATCCAAATTACAGTCTCTCTATAGATTTCTGTGAAGAGACCGAAACCTCTCTGCTTGGTAGGAAGAATCGGAGGCTCACACACGGGCACTTAGTCCTTTCACACATTACCACACGTATGGGTAGGGTTCGTGCTGGCATATGCCCACTATAACTAGGCCAACCAACCACCAAGAGACCAGAACGGACTTAGCTGCTTAAACTAACATGAATCATCGTTAGTTTGAACTGGCTTCTATTATTATTATTATTTTTTTTTTTTTTGGCGCGGGGGTCTATCACAGTCCTCCAATTCGACTGGGTGGTATTTATAGTGTGGGTTGCATCCTGCCTCCATAGGATTCCATCACTTTTCTTACAAATGAGCGCCGTTTCTAGGATCGCACTTTTCTGCATGAGTCCTGGAGCTACTTCAGCCTCTAGGTTTTCTAGATTCCTTTTCAGGGATCTTGGGATCGTGCCTAGTGTTCCTATGATTATGGGTACAATTTCCACTGGCATATCCCATATCCTTCTTATTTCTATTTTCATGTATTGTTACTTATCCATTTTTTCCCTCTCTTTTTCTTCAACTCTGGTGTCTCATGGTATTGCGACATCAATGAGTGATACTTTCTTCTTGATTTTGTCAATCAACGTCACGTCTGGTCTATGTGCACGTATCACCCTATCCGTTCTGATACCATAGTCCCAGAGGATCTTTGCCTGATCGTTTTCTATCACTAATTCGGGTTGGTGCTCGTACCACTTATTACTGCAAGGTAGCTGATGTTTCTTGCACAGGCTCCAATGGAGGACTTTTGCCACTGAATCATGCCTCTTTTTGTACTGGTTCTTTGCAAGTGCCGGACATTCGCTTGCTATGTGGTTTATGGTTTCATTATTATTATTATTATTATTATTATTATTATTATTATTATTATTATTATTATTATTATTATTATTATTATAATATTACGTGGTGAGCATTTTCAAGTAAAACGGGCAAATAGCCTTTAAACATTATTATTATTATTATTAAAATTATTATTATTATTATTATTATTATTATTATTATTATTATTATTATTATTATTATTATTATTATTATTATTATTATTATTATTATTATTATTATTATTATTATTATTATTATTATTAGCTGGGGGTATATTTATATAAAGACAATCAACCTGATGCTATTAAATTACTTAGAAATATTCCATAGCGCTATCTGTCGTAGATTAATCTGCCAGCAATGGTGACACCTAAGTAATGGTACGATTTTGATGTGATCAAGAGGCCTGTTGTGAATGATTATAACGCCTGTAGGGAATGATCAAGAGGTTTGTTGTGAAAGATCAAGAGGCCTGTTGCGAGTGAACAAGAGACCTGTTGTGAATGATCAAGAGGCCTGCTGTGAATAATGAAAATGCCTGGAATGATCAAGAGGCCTGTTGTGAATTAACGTAAATCAGTTGAGACGAAGCTTTATGAGGTAGAAATGTAAAATTTCAATGTTTGGTGGTAAGACTGATAATTTGTTTGCATCACGAGGTATGCGTTGCGGTGAAACTTCATGTTTGAGGTGAATTTACAGTTTATCGGTTGAATGTGTCAGGTATTAAGGTAAAATGGGTATCTTGTTGAAATGAAAACGGTAATCAATGGAAATATGTGGTAAATTACAAAGTAAAATGTGTAATTTGGGACGGTGGAATAAAATCATGAAGTTGGGAAGGTTATGGTATTTAGATGCTTTATGCTGGGGCTGTGGCAAAATGATTTATGAATTAGAGGTAAAATTGATTATAGATGGAGGTAAAATTGGCAAGGAACGGAGGTCTCCCTTCGATCTGCTCACCACACCCCTCATAATGGCTAGAGGGGAAAGAGAAGGGACTCTCATAGTGCGAAACTTACTCTGTAGTTATTGATGAGTTTTAGTTTTCTGCAAAAGAAGACTACTGAGATGGCCATTTGTCTGTCTGCCTTCAGATCTCAAAAACTACAGAGGCTAGAGGGCTGCAAATTGGTACGTTGACCATCCACCCTCCAATCATCTAACATACCAAATCGCAGTCCTCTAGCCTCAGTAGTTTTTATTTTATTCAAGATTAAAGTTAGCTATGATCGTGCGTTTGGAACCGCTGTAGGTGCCAACAACAACAGGCCACCACAGAGTCACGGCTGAAAGTTTCATGGGCTACGCCTCATACAGCATTATACGCTTTGCGGGAAACTCGATTGCGCCGAAGTGATTTTCGGCGCATGTGTTACTTGTTATTTTTTTTTTTTATTATGTTACTCAACCTTGGAAGAAAATAAGATAATTTATAATACTATTTTGCATTTATCATGAGTTGATTAGGAAAACTGAAGTTTTGACATTTTCTGGGCAAACTGTTGGGAATAGATAAAAACTCGACGTCTTTTCTTCTGTAGAGAGAGGGGTAGCGCCTGAAAGGTAGAGATTCCGGTTTTTCTTAGCAAGTCTCTAAGGATGAGACTCTTATCCCAGTGCCCTATTTTTTTTTTTTTTTTTTTTTTTAGATTGCTGGTGCCCTTTTGCTGATGGTTCGATTGGTGGGGAGTTGTTTAAGCAATGAACTACGAAACCTTGCAGTATTGCATTCATGTACCCTTACACAAATGTGTGTGTGTGTGTGTGTGTAAGAGTGTGTTTGAGTATGCGTATGAACGCCTGCATGGAACAAAATTATATTTAGGTATCTTTACAGAACATAAATGATACATTAACGAGAAAATAAGAGAAAAGATGATTTGAATAAAATCATTTACAACTAGATTGGCAGAGGCATTGAATTTAAGGCGATCAGATGGCATACTTATATGGAAAAGGGACAAGTGATAAGGAATGATGGCAGAAAAGTGGGAGAACCGGGAAACAAAGCCAGGAATCAGTTCCTTTGAAAGAGACCTTGAATTCAGGGAAGTTGAGCGAAGGGGGTGGGGTGTACAAGGGTATGGTGAGACGGGTGAGTAGATAGGCTAGGTGAAGGTCAGGACTGGATCCCTTTAAAAGTGGGGTTTGAAGTTCCCAGAGTGCCGGGTGACGGGTGGGAGAAATGATTTGGCCCTATGAAAATCGTGAGGTAGGCTAGAAGTGCCTGTGAATTAAGGAGTGACGGAGTCAGGGATGCAGATGAGAAGTGCAGCTCTATAAACAAAAAGACTTGAATTCATACGAGGGAGGAATGAGCGATGGGAGAACTGAATGGAGGGCCAAGAGTGAATCGTAATGTAAAAAGAGTCCTTGAATTAAAAGAGAGAAAACAATTTATTGCGCAAGAAAAAAAAAAAAACCTACAAATTACAGCTCAACAGGCAACCCGGACGCGGTATGGAGGAGCCCTTGATATTAGGGCTTGAATGGGCGTTGGGAAGAACCGTTGAGGAAAGGCCCGGGAATCAATCCCTCAAGAAGAACCTCTTAGATAAGGAATGAAGGGATGGAATCCTTAGGGAAGAAATCACGAATTCTGGGGGAAGGAAATGTACACGAACGCGAGTCAGGTAGGAAGGTGAGAAACGAATCTCTCTACGTGGGAGAGGGAGGCCTCCTTGCATTAAGGCCTGAGTGGATGGATGGGATGGGGACGAGTAGCAAGGTGTGTCGAGTCTCAGGTGTCCGGGGGCCGACTTTTACGCTCTCCAAATGGATGGTGGCACTAACTCCCAAAATATTTGTAGACTATTCTTTATTCATTATTTGCTCTCGAGGGGGAAAATGTTCGGTAAAAGGAAGAAAAAAAGTTTTGAAAAAGATCGGGACGGAGTTGGTAACACCAGCTGTGACCTGTAGTAGCCACATTAATTTTAAGCTGAAGATATTTAGTGATTATAATCTCATAGGCCTTTGAATTTAGTCTTAATTCCCATTATATTACTATGTGAAGCTTATTTAGGACGATTTACATTTACTACGCAGCCCATGCCCTTATGTATTCAAAGATTATTATAGAATCTAAAGATTCGTTTCTGTCCATTTCTTAATTTGCTTCATGTCATGTAAAGTCATTTAAATTTTTCATGCTTCAGTGTTTCTGAAGGCTGATGGTCGCTTTAAATATGTTTATTAATTGAAACAAAAAAATTGTGTTCTATGCACATGGTATCTGTGTGATGGTTGTCACTGGACATTTTTCTCTAAAACAGAAGGCTATTTTCTTTTGAAAGCAACAAGGAAAATTTATTTATTTTGTAGCCAATAAGAATTTATCATTTCTCTCTCTCTCTCTCTCTCTCTCTCTCTCTCTCTCTCTCTCTCTCTCTCTCTTGAGTTAATAATATTCAGTGCTAACTTATGAATTTTCAGTTTCCAATCTTAGCTGATGAAACTTTCATTCTTTGCCTTATTGTCCTCCCACTGCTAAGTTATGACTCTCTCTCTCTCTCTCTCTCTCTCTCTCTCTCTCTCTCTCTCTCTCTCTCTCTCTCTCCTTTTATTTTCAGTTTCGGCTGTTACTGATGAGATCTTCCCCTCACCCCCAAAGCCCTCTCCAATATCGAAAGGATTGGGCCAAATCCGTGAGATCCTTTTCGGTTAAAATCCTTTGTTACATACAAGGATTAGGTGCGCGCTAAGACTTGTTTTGTGTTGGGGGAGGACGTTCTTATTTCAACGTTAATTGTTCTACATTATTTTGTGATTAGATAGACATGGGTCTTCCATTGTTCGCTGTGCTTCGTTATTGTCGTTTTGTAAGTGCTGGACAAAACTTACATACAAAACTATCAAAGGTTTTTGAACCGGTTTCTACTTTGGATATAAATTCTGTGGTGGGCTTTGAAATTCTCTCTCTCTCTCTCTCTCTCTCTCTCTCTCTCTCTCTCTCTCTCTCAACCAAAAGAAAGCTGTATAGACTTCCCGGACTATTGAAATGGCACACAACAAAAGTAAATATTGTCCAGTAATTTGAAAAGTTTTCCTATGCGGGAAGGAATTCCATAACTTTCCAGTAACACATTACACTGAACCTGGTCGGCTTATCAGATTGTTAGCGGGGTTCCTACAGCGTCCAAATTCATTCTGGGGGATGCTCGTCGATTTGAGGCTGTTGTGAAACAGTAGTGATAAAATATGAATAGGTATAGGTGTTTTATTGTCTGTTTGAACACAAAACACCGTGATGGGCGAAAATCCTCATCATCTGGTGTAATTTCTTGAAAGGCGAAGTGAAAAAAGGAAGGTATGAGTAAGTTGGCATAAGTGATTTAGTTGATATACGAAAATTGTTTTAATGGCGTTTATTTTGATAAAACACTACCTTGAAAGTAAAGAGGCATACTAGCAAAACGATGAAATATTGACCTTGGTGTGGGTACTAGATGAATTAAGGATTCTACGGCTGTGAATAATCGTCTTGTTAAATCCTTGATCACGAAACTGTCCGCCAAATAGAAAGTTCATCTTGTATATTTCTTACTGTACATTTATTCTACTTTTGTTAGGGAGGAAGGAGGAATTTTAGTTTTATGTGTCCGCTAGTACCAGTAATCAATAGAATAAGTTTGAAGCGGCGAGAGATATTCTTACATGGGTCTTCGGGCATAAGATTGATTAATTTGTGTCATGAAATCCACAATCATATATTAGAGTACTTACCATGTAAAACAAACAGACTTTCGAACACCGTTCAGTGTTGACGTCAACACTGATGAGAATGGTGTTCGAAAGTCTATGTTTGATTTATATAGTAATATATTCTAGTCTATGATTGTGGATTTTTATGACACAGATTGTTCTTCACGAGATTGTGGATTTCTTAACATTGATCGATTTGTTTTACAGTCCCGGTTTGTCGATTGTTGTGTATTGGTAATATATATATATATAATAGTATATATATATATATATATATATATATATATATTGATATATATAGATATATATATATATATATATAGATATATATATATATATATATATATATATATATATATATATATATATATATATATATATATATATATATATATATATATATGCATACATACAGCACTGTTTGTTTGTACGTGTGTCTGTCTTAGTGTACATTTGAATGATATGTAATACTTCATTACTTTCTCATTTAGTTGTTATTTTGAATGCTGAAACTACAACGTGAGTAAACCCTATTGGCTTTGTAGCAAGAGAATGGAGCGGCAAACCAAAATGGGTCCGAGTCCCAGCTTTGGCGTGAAGAACCTCTCCTACTCTTTTACAAGTCCCGAATGGACATCCGGGGCTTTTCCAGGTGATCCCTTAAAGCTGGAAACAGAATTCGCTCTCTCTCTCTCTCTCTCTCTCTCTCTCTCTCTCTTTGTGGAATATACATAGATAATATATATATAATATATATTATATATATATATATATAAATATATATTATAGATATATATATTAATAATATATATATCTATATAATTTGGTATTTGGGAGGCATTAAGGTAATTTCCCTAATAGGGATTGGCTTCGGGGAAATAAAGTCATTGCCATATTCAACTTTGATTGCTGAATAGTGGGTGAGGCCCATGTGCACAAAAATTCCATAAACTTAGTCGTTTCTTACACCTACTCAAAAGGCTCATCAGCAGCACATTGGACTCCCTATAAGGGCAGCGGAACTGCATGGAGACTGCCATATTATGCCAAGTCATCCTTTATACGGAGGACTCCTGCCACGGTGGCAGTGGTTGAGGTAGTTATAGTGTACCTTAAAACAAAGGAACGGACAGTCAGATGGTTGGGGACCCTTTGGTGGGGTAAAAGCTGATGAGCTTCTTGTTCTTGGGGTCCTATTGTAACCAAGTTTTCCACCTCCAAGGGTCCCTGAAAAGAAAACAGCAGCGACCGTGGCCGCGCGCGTGTGTAAGTGTGGTATTGTATGCCGGTATCCTGGGTCGTGGAAGCTGGTTAATGATTTATTCTCTCTCTCTCTCTCTCTCTCTCTCTCTCTCTCTCTCTCTCTCATCCTACATTATCTGCTCTGAGCAATCACTCTTAATAAGCGAAGAGCCTGATTTTCTCAACCCATATCAGGTCACGATCATTTGCTCTTTACATCTTTAAAACTTTTCAGGTTCCCGGCACCGTTGAGGAATTGGTTCATCATTTCCTACAAAGGGTTTGTTATGGTTTGCAACTTAGAAAAGAAAAGAAAAGAAGTTGAAAAACCTTGCAAGTACGAATAGAGCACTTATAGAGCAAAACACATGAAACTGCAGATACCAGAAGACTAAAGGTGATGTGAGATATCACTCCATTTTCTCGTTTGCATTTCATTTTGAAGATTGAATGTTGACCCGTTTGTTTATGTTTGTTTCTTCTTTTTCGGTGCAAGAATATGCTGTATGATGTAAAATACACATGGACTCATTCTGAATACAAATGGCATTGGCTGTTGTCGCAATATTCTTTATTACCACTCCGTTGTGGGAAAGACGTTAACTAATAGCAAATGTTAATTTTTTTTGTGTGGGGGGGGGGGGGGTCGTAATCGTAATGTTGATTATGAAGATTGATTAAATATTTCGTAATTTTCGCCTGAAGACTGTATCAGCGAGCATTTCAAACGATTCAGTAGTGCGCAGACTTAGAAATATTATCAGAATCCTTGATGTATCTTCTAAAATGGCGCAGGAAAGATGCAGAAATATTATCAGAATCCTTGATGTATCTTCCAAAATGGCGTAGGAAAGATGCTAAGTTAGACATCATTAAGGAAATGGACTCAGGTCAAAGAAATTTGTGTTTTTGCAGACTGATGGGAATAGGATTGTTCATTTTTTGTTCTCGGCGTAACTACAAATCTAAATTCAAGATTGCTTTTGAGTCAGAGCGAAATGGTATACGTACACCAAAACGCATGAAAAGTAACGGAAAAAATAACCTACCATCTAATTAGGATTGATATTTTATGAAAAATTGAAGTAAGTACTCATTTGTATTTGTAGAAAGAACATAATAGACTGATTAGTTGTTACTCAAATAACATGGGCGTGTGTCTATACCAAAAAAAATTGAAATTAGGAAAAAAAAAAGTAAGAGGACATATAGATGAATATTCAGTGTAAATTTCAAGACTTAAATAAGTTATTGAGAGAAGTAAAAATAAAAATACAAAAAAATTTAGGTGAGAGTCATGTGTATTTATAAGAAGAAAGTACGAAATAAAAAAATATGTCCAGAAAGTTTTCATCTAGAAGGAGGTTAAATGTAAATTGAAGTATATACTTGAGGACGGCCTCTGTGCCTGCCTGCGCAACCTCTAGCTGTTATCCCTCATGCCAACCCTTCCTGCTCAACCACTCAGCTCTAATGACATCCCTTTGCATACGCAAAATATAAGCGCCCCCACCCCCCCCCCCTCCCCCACTACTCCTCCGTCACTCCTCCATACCTGACTCCCTATCCCCGTAATCCCCTCCTCTCACCTTACCCATCTATAAACCTCTCTCTCTCTCTCTCACTCTGCCTTTTTGACATGAGCATACGAAGAGGTCGGGGAGAATGAGAAATTATACCTGGAAAAAGAAAATAAACAGATAAAAGGGAGAAGAAATATCTTGTTAGAGCCGCTTTGTAGTTATGATGTCACACACATTTATTAAACAATGAACCGAAAATCCTGCCTCTATATCGGGGATATAGTCTGATTCCGAGGACTTTTTGAATATTTTATGTTCAAGTTTTATTATTTTCCCAGGTTTAAGGTGGTTGTTTGTTTTATCACGTACTTTCATTTATAATTGGAGGACGAGGATGTGTGATCTGGACCCTTATCTCTTCAAGGGTAATTCTTAAAGAATTAACTACGATGTCGAGAGGAGTCTTCGTTGTGTCTGTAAAAAAAAAAAAAAAAAAATATATATATATATATATATATATATATATATATATATATATATATATATATATATATATATATATATATATATATATATATGTATATGTATATATAGATATATATATATATATATATATATATATATGTATATATATATATATATATATATATATATATATATATATATATTTATATATATATATATATATATATATATATTATATATATATATATATATATATATATATATATATATACTATATATATATATATTATATATATACACGTATATATATATATTATAATATATATACATATATATTGTGCGTGTGTTTGTGTTGAAATATTTAACTTATATTTACCAAGAATTATCCACATAAGCAGAATCATGTATTAACTCACATGGCAAATCCCCTATCTCCAAATATATAGATATTATTAGTTTCAAAGAAAGTCTAGAACGGGTATGGGGGTGACCATGGCTCCAATGAACCTAAAAATTCAGATCAGTGACAGGAATATTCTTCTTACTAATTCAGTTCATCGGAAAGGCATTCATCCTTTGCTTGGCACTTCATATCCAAAGTTCAACTGGACGTGTGTAAGACGTATTTTCAAAGGCCGCATGGATGACAAATTCATTATTCTTTACGTTATGAAATCTTAAAAATTCCTTGACCGTTACATATTCATTATTTATGTTCCAAAGATCCCCTTTGGGAAATTATATATTTAGTATTTCCAAATATCTCGTAAAAAGTTTTTAATTATTTGTTATGCTTGTGTCGTCTCGGAAATTCTCTCTCTCTCTCTCGCTCTCTCTCTCTCTCTCTCTCTCTCTCTCTCTCTCCCTTATCTGCGCAAGGCAAATGGTACCGGAGAGAGAAAAGAAGACTTCTGTATGTAAACTCTGGCGATTTGCATACATCGACGATTTTAGCAAAAGAACGAATATTACTTTGGAAGCAAACGACTTGGGCGCAAGAAGAGACAGAAAGAAGAGCGAAAAGGCCTGTCTGCTATCGGCCGCCCGACGTAAACAAACAGTTGTAATCAGCTCACTCTCTCTCACTCTCTCTCCTCACACTTGAAGAAACGGAGGAAAATAGAACGCCAAGGAAGAAGATAGGATACGTGGTAATTTCCTGCGTGTGGCTGACCCGGGAAACCTATCAATCCTTCGCTGCGTCTTTGGAGCAAAAGTGCTTCCGAACAATGCAGGATGCTTTCCAACGAAGCTGTGAAGACGACTCTTGTAGATTACGTAGATTGGAGACACGGCTTTTGGAAAACCGATGCGAAAAATATTCATGTAGATTTGCCGTTCCTGTGAATCTGACTGTCTGGAGAGAGTCATCAGCCGTGAATTCGAGTTTTGTGCTGCCTCTGCCGGTATGTAAATGTGTGTGTGTGTGTGTGTGTACGTAAGTTTTATTTGGATGTTTTTAGTAAAGGCTTTCGTGTGCATTTCATGATAATTGTGTGCATATGAACTTGTAACAATGTGATTTTGGAATATTGAATTTTTTACAAGTTTCTTATGAACACACACACACACACACACACACACACACACACACACATATATATATATATATATATATATATATATATATATATATAGTATATATATATATATATATATATATATATATATAATATATTATATATATATATAATATTATAATATATATATATATATATGAGTGTGCGTGTGTGTGTGTGTGTCTTCGAGTATTTTTATCACCGGTGTCTGCACAAATAAAATGAATTTGAAAGCAAAACTCACTTTCCATCTAAGGTAACATGGTCATCAGCTTATTTTTTATTTTCCATCGTGTGTAATGACACTACATAACTGTGTCAGGCAAAGGTGAAAAGACGGATTTAATATGCCCAGTTTCCTAAGTCGATAAATGGACAGGGCTTACCTGAGGTTCACCTTTACCTAATTTGTTTCATGACCTCTTGACCTTAACTGTGAGAGGTGGCAGCTCTCTCTCTCTCTCTCTCTCTCTCTCTCTCTCTCTCTCTCTGGGGAGAGAATGTTTGTAATTTGCTGGGCTTAGTCGGATTTTTCTGTTTATCTTCCTAGCCCTCTTCGTCCTTCTTTTGAGTATGGGAGTGTGTATGGCGTGTGTATGTGTATAAAAGTACGAATGTGAGGAAATGCCCGATAAGCAACACGGGCGTATAAATACATATGTGCAACGAAAAGAGATAACAATAAAAAAAAAAGACGAAGTGGGCTAAGAAGATTAACAGAAAAATCCGAAAAACCCAACAAATAGCACTGAAAATTTATCATAACTTAAGCCCTTAAGTAGAATTTATTACATCTTCTGATTCGACAACAACTGTTCTTGAAATGTTTAAAGTTAATGCTTGTCTGTTTTAAAAGTGCAAATTAATATGAATATGAAGCAGCCTATCCTTTCTCTCTCTCTCTCTCTCTCTCTCTCTCTCTCTCTCTCTCTCTCTCTCTCTGCTAGAGCAAGTGGTTGCTTTTAGAATCTCCGCACCTGAGTCGAGCCCCTCACTCTTTTTCAGCCTTTGCCCAAATGTCTTCTCCATTTCCGTTTCTCTTTTCTTATCACGCGAAAAATAAGATCATTTTGCATCTGGCACTCGGTGCCAATTTAACTTCAAGGCACACTTTCGCAAGTTGCTTAGTACTTTGCTTGAACTACTTTTAGTTCCTGGTTGTGTTTTTGCACTAGGTCTGAACTTTCTGCTCCTTACTTGTTGGAACTTTTTGTTCCTTATGTGTTTAATTCCATTTGTCAAATGTTATTACAGTTGTGTACTCTGAGAATGTTTTCGACATATTCAGGTTATTCATTTTTCCTACCTTTAATTCTACTTCCCTCTTGTTTTCCCTTTGTTCATTTTCCTTTCGGAGGGACCTCGGCTTATTTGAGTTATGGAATCACCTTTTCGTTTTCTTATTTTGTCTTTAAACGGATCATGGTTTGTTTGTTTTTTAACCCGTGATTCTCGTCCAGATAAAATCTCGTGAAAAAATGAGAAGCAGAGTTACTTCAATTTTTTCCCTTATGAACCATCTTTTGCTCCGGAGTTGGAAATGAAATTACTTGTGGTAAAAACATTTTCAGTGAGGTAAACACATCTTTTCTTGGAAAGTCCTTTCGCGTTGTTTGTTTTTATTCTTGAGAAATATAAACCTTTTCTCAGATTTTTTTTTTTTTTTTATGTTTTGACGTTGTTTAGAAATGTAACCCTTTCCATATATGTCCTTGTGCTGCTCTTGTCACATCGATAATACATGGCCTTTTCTTCATGACTGCAACATACCGCAGCCATTCAACAACCAGGCATAGAACTTTATGGTTCATGTACTGGAAGGATAAAGTGATATATAACGGTAGATGCTAAACCGATTAGTTTCGCCTGGGATTCGTAGCTACGTAGGATCTCCTAAAGCGAGTGAAAGGGGAATTATGGACAACATCATTTCCTTCCGTAAACTTGAATGAATTTATACGTGTGAATGAGTTTTTTCCTTATTTCTTTTTTCTTTAGACGAAGGCAGATCGAACTGGAAAAGCTCTGCTCGATGATTAACGTTACCCGACTGAATATCAAGCTCCGAGCCGGCGAAACATGTCGTGTGCCGAGAGCAGTGACGAATGTCTTTAATGAGAGAGAGAGAGAGAGAGAGAGAGAGAGAGAGAGAGAGAGAGAGAGAGAGAACATTTGCATCGCGAATAAATGTCATCATTCGTCTCGCTTTTTACGAAAGTCAGAGCTGGAAAGATGTATCGGTAACACTTCGTCGACTCGTTCCTCACCCTCCCATTTTTTCCTGCTCTCCAGTGGCGCTCGTTTGCTCTTACACCAACTTAAGCGTGGCTGATTATTCAGGAACTTCTAGTGAGAATGAGATCGAGATTTTGTCCCTAAATCAGAAATACTATCTTGCATTCATGCAAAAACACACATATTTATAAATAAAGGTATAAGCCACAAAGGAAAAATAAACAACGTTGAACGTCGAAAGATCTTGCAGGAACTCCGTTGTTTATTTTTCCTTCGTGGCTTATACCTTTATTTATGGATTTATCACGTTCCAAACTTTCGTGATTCAGTTAAACACATTTTTATGATTATATATATATATATATATATATATATATAGTATAATATATATATATATATATATATATTTATTTATTATATTATTTCCATATATGTTAACCAAAGGGGAATTTTTAGTCGATAAGAGATCTGTCGGCTCATGGGCGCGAACCATAGAAACCAACAAATGCAGGACGACTCCAAAACAACGAACACCTGAGAGCGACAGGTAATTGTAGTTGAGGGTTAGCAAAAACTTATACCCTCTTGCGGTAGCGGTGTGGTTCAAAGCTTCACTGCGTGTCCTGGATTTGTTGGTTTCGATGGTTCGAGCCCGTGAGCCGACAAATCTCTGACCGACTAAAAATTCCCCTTCGGTTAACATATATTTTATATATATATATATATATATATATATATATATATATATATATATATATATATATATATATATATCTGTGTGTGTATGTATGTATGTATGTATGTATGCATGTGCGTTTCCGAATATTACTCAAATGTGTAATGGCGCAGAATAAAAGAATGTGTTTTCCGTGAGTGTGTGCGTTTGAGACAGAGAGAGAGAGAGAGAGAGAGAGAGAGAGAGAGAGAGAGAGAGAGAGAGAGAGAGAGAAGAGAATTGTTCCACATATAGAAGTTGACCGGAAAAATCATATGAAGCGTTTTATTGTCAAAAGTACAAGATAAAAGACAAGGTCGTAATATACTAATTCGCATTATGGAAAAATTTTTATAAAAAAAAAAATTCCTTTCTGGGTACGAACTTTTTTTTCTCTAAAAGAGAGCGCATACTGCGCTCTCTTTCATACACACGTCGTTATGCATTGCGTATATTCCTATATATATTCCCAGTGTAATATTATATAATATTAAATATTATTTGAGTGTGTGTGTGTGTTCCCTTACCCTTAACAAATTTTTTCTTTTTTCCCTTTGACGTTTTTCAAACCCTTTAGCACCCATCCACTTTAAGAAGAGCCTAGCTATCACAGAAGAACCATTTGAATGATTCATGTTTTTGCTTCGATTCTCTCTCTCTCTCTCTCTCTCTCTCTCTCTCTCTCTCTCTCTCTCGTTTTTCAGTCAATTTGAGGAGTTCGGCATTTGGCAGAACCACGGGGGAGATCATATTTTTCGTCCGTAAAGTAAAGCGTAATAAACCAGGGCGAGAGAATTTATCAGTGACGTGTTGTTAATCTGGGCAAAAAGCCGTTCATGTGAGGTGAAGGGTGTGGTCGCTGAGGCGTACCTACCTGTACCTACCTGCCTACCTGCCTGGCTGCCTGGCTACCTGAGCCTGCCACGCTTAGAAATGCAACGCAATGTTTACAGCCAGGTGAGTTATTAGACTTCTGCTCATCATTCTTTGTTTGGTTCGTCCCGTTTCACTTTACCTCCTTTCTGGCTTTCTCTGATCTTACGGATAATGTAGACATTGTAATAAAAATATACATATATATATATATAACTATAATATATATATATATATATCATACTATATAATACTATAATATAATATTCGTAATATATATATATCTATATAATTTGGGATCGCATTGTTAAAGCTTGCCGGTCACTTAATACACCAGATCCTATATTAGATCCTGATCCAAAGATGAAGTTAAATGAAATGCTGATGGCTATTTTAATAATATATGTCCCTAGAAACGTTATCAAATTTAGGACAAATGACCAGCCATGGTTTGATGATACGTGTAGACGAACCTACCATGGCAAACAGACCAGATTCAATGTTTGGGAACGAAATTTGTCATATGAATATTAAAAAAAAATTTTTGAGTCTCGCCGTGCTGCTAATAGAACTTACCATACATCCGAGAGAAATCACAGTGATTCCTTGAAGAGAAAACCTGAAGGAATTACTCAGCCTCATCTGTGGTGGACCAGATTAGCATTATCTGTCTTTGGGTCAAGCTCGTCCTCCTTTTCACCACTACTGGCAGATGATGGGAGATTGGTTATGAAGCTAAGCTCTCAGCTGAGGATACTTGTCATCTTGAACCTATTCTTACAAAAATTGCATTTCGCTCCAGGGATGTTAAGAACATTGAGGTTGACCTCGATGGCTGGGTTGGAGAACAATCAGGGTTTCTTCCCTTTGTTTTTAAAAGTTTTAGTGTGTTGTCTCCCAAGTTGATAGATTCTATAGATTTCTTTGTCGACGTAGTATCTTTGGCGATGAGCGTAAGCTTAGTAATACAGTGCCTGTTCCAAAGATTGTCATAATTACAGACTACAGTAACTGCAGGTCAATCTCTGTTCTCCGTGTTCTCCAAAGTTGCTGAGAAACTTCTTTTTAAGTCACTATATATAGGTAAGTGGAATCTAAAGGATTGTTAGCGGATAGTCAATATGCATATATGAAGCAGTTAGGCACCTGCGATGCTCCTTTAGACTTACACTTTTGCAAGGGAACCTTGATTGGGGTTTTGAGTGCAGAGTAATTCAAATTAATTTAAATTAATTAATATATATTATATATATATATAATGTATATATAGTATATATATATATATATATATATATATATATATATATATATATATATGTATACAATTTAATATACATAACCACACACACACACACACAACACACACACACACACACACATATATATATTATATATATATATATATATATATATATATATATATATATATATATTTGCTAATACATTATATTGATATATAGTGTTTCATCAGAATAGTCTAATCAAATTGTAGAATGTAAAGACGGAGAATGGAAAGCATCATATGTATTTTTTTTTTTTGTCTTCCCGGCAGAGGAAAATCATTAACTCTTTCCCATGGAAGTGTCATTGACCTGTAAATCAAATCTGGAGTGAGAGGACCTGCTAATTATCCTTTGTGTATTTACTTATCAGAGCAAATACTCTTGTATTCCTGCATCGCTGGAGTTTCCAGCTATTGCAATAATTATTCATGGGATGGTGTTTATACAGCACGGTTTTTACTCTTTTATAGAATGCGAGATCTCTCTCTCTCTCTCTCTCTCTCTCTCTCTCTCTCTCGCTCTCTCTCTCTCTCTCTCTCTCTCTCTCTCTGCAAGATTACAGCAGAAAATTTGGTTCTCCCTTGGCAATGTTAAATCCAGAAAGACTACTCTCTCTTCTTCTCTCATTGCACCAGATTAATACTCTCTCTCTCTCTCTCTCTCTCTCTCTCTCTCTCTCCTCTCTCTCTCTCTCTCTCTCTCTCAGAATCCTGCCAATAACGGTTCCTCCTCTGTCACACTTAGTTTTCCTAAATGTACAGAAAATGATGGATTGATATCCATCTTTGATCACCCATGAAAACTGGTAGTTTTTCAGTCCTTAATTTGTTGGGAAGTATTCATGATAGAGAACAAAAGATATTTTAATTAGCTCAGTTAATTTCAACATTTTTGTATCCATGTTTATTTATTTTTAAATTCGTAATCATTGTCTCTTCATTTATGTATTTTTAAATTCGTAATCATTTTCTCTGTAATGCTTAGCAATCATTCATGTATTATTATTTTGTGTTTTTATGTGCGTGTAGAGTTTTTATTTACTGAACATAACAGTATTTAAACTTGAGCAGTGACCTCGATATGTGAGCGTGTGTTTGTTAACCTGGTTTCTCGAGATCTGGTGACCAGAACTGAAGCGAACTTGTGTGATATATTAGTTAGGCCAATGTCTCAAAAGGATTAACTTTTCGGACAAGTCGACTCAGTCTTGACTATTTGTTGGTAAGGAAACAGTTTCGCCCACTATGAATAATGAATAATAGGAATTTCCGCAGTTCAAACCGCCGTAGATGAATGTTCAATCTGTGTTTATCGACGTTTTTTCATCGCCTATTTTCATTGAATTCACTCATTCTGAAGAACTGTTTAGATGCCTTCGAACCTTTGGCTGAGAAAAAGATTCTGAAGAAATTACCAGGATTAGAGACGTATAGAAAAGAATTATTATGACAAGTAATGGTAATCCCTGTGTGAGGTTAGGATTAACTTGTTTTTGGTTAGCTGCTATACATGTCTGTCAGCATATAATGAAATTTTGAAATATCGCAGTTTGTATGTATTGAAATCACTATTGTGAAAAAAGCGTGCCTACAGGTAACCTAAGTTGGTTTACGCTCGCCTACCGATTCGGTAGTCGCTAGTTCGATTTCCCGCTCTGCCAACGTGGAATCAGAGGAATGTTTCTGGTGATTAGAAGTTCATTTCCCGATATAATGTGGTTCGGATCCCACTATAAGCTGTAGGTCCCGTCGCTAGGTAACCAATTGGTTCCTAGCCAGGTAAAAATAGTATCTAATCCATCGGGCCAGCCCTAGGAGAGATGTTAATCAGCTCAGTGGTCTGGTTAAACCAAGATATACTTAACTTTTTTAGTTAATCTTAAAAGGGAAGTGAAACGAATATAGTATCATAATTATCAGTTTTCGCCCATCTTGATTTATGCGCTATGAAAACCCTTATAAGCATATTAGTGATGACACATATATAAGAGCAATTCAAGACTAGTTAGCATTATGTAACGAATTGACTTCAGTTGAGAGGCGCTTATAAGGTATCATGATCCAAAGTGTTTAACTTTCGGATGCTCACCTGAGGCAACCTATGTAAATATCCGTAAATTCGTATGAAAACACTCATTTATAAATGATGAGTTGGAATTGAGAGTGACACCTATAATAATTCAATGGCATAACAAATGAACACGGTAAGTACAGTAGCGCCATGACTATTTTACTTGGCTTTTTTACCATCTGTGGAAGTTGTCTGCTTCGTTATGCTATCATAACAGCATTATATATTGCTGTAGACTCTTGTTTTGTCAAAATCCTTATAAATTATTTCAAGCCCATAATCAGTGGAATTATAAATCTGTATTACTTGCAAACAATCCGTGTAGGTCGACGTGTATGCTAATTACCCTAGGTAGTCATTATACCTAGGGTCATTGTTTACTTTGGTCAAACAGTGGCGAAATTAAACGTCTTGGCCCTTAAGATGTTTCATTAGATTTGATGTTAAGCAAATTATTTGTTTTATTTCCATACGTGTAAGATTACATGCACACACACACATAGCTATATACTAAATATACATATACATATATTTATATATGAATATATATTATATATAATTATAATTATAATATATTATATAATATAATATATATATATAGATATATATAATATATATATATTATTATTATATAATATATATATATAATATATATATATATATATATATATATATATATATATATGTATGTATGAAATTGTAAGAGCCACAATGCCCTCTTAACTTCTCACATTTCCGACTTGACTACGATGGTGAAGAAGGGTCTATTCCATCACTAATAAATATATATCTGAAAACGACAGGTATATGTATGTGAGAGAGGGAGTAGAGTTTTATCCTCTCGTCATCAGGTGGGCAAGATGACCTCGTCGTGATTATGGTATCGCGGGTTCATTTCCACTACCGGACATCATGTCTTCTTCATATTTCTTTGAAGTTGAAGCTCAAGGCTTTTAGTTACAAGCGTATACATAAAAGAGCAAAGAATTTGAGACGTTAAGAGGGCATTGTGGCTATTACAATTTCACATGTATCAGGCAAAGAATGGCCAGTAGATTGTACACACACAACACACACACACACATATATATATATTATATATTATATAGTTATATATATATATTATATATATATATATATATATATTTATAGATATATGTATAGATATATATATATATATATATATATATATATATATATGTGTGTGTGTGTGTGTGTGTGTGTGCGTGTATGTATGTATGCATGTATGTGTATGTAATTGCAATAGCCACAATGTCTTTGTTATTAAGATATTCCATTCAATTTTATGTCAAGCAAATATGTGCTACTACTTTATGTGTAAGATGTGTATATATACACATACATCATATTATATAATATTATATATATATATATTATATATATATATTTACTTTATCATATATATATATTATATATATATATATATATATATATCTCTTATATATAATATATATATATTATATATTATATATATCACTAATATCTTATATATTAATATCTTATTATTATATCTTATATATGTATAACTGAATCACGAAAGTTAGGAACGTGATAAATTCAAAAATAAAGATATATGCCACGAAGGAAAAATAAACGAATGAGTAACTGCGAGACCTTTCGACGTTTCCACGTCCTTTACTGAGCAGAACTGACATACATGGGACAAAAGACAAAACAAGAAGATTCGTATAACTGACAGATAGGAATTATAAAGAGATTAGTACCTAGAATCCGACACACCTGGAAGAGAGTAACCTTCCCAAAGAAGCCTAAACAATGGGTGCGATTAAAAGTTTAAGATAAACATCTCAGATACAAGGACAAGACAATTAAAGAATTATAGGTGACAGCTGTTCAGAACTTTGGTAAACAAAACCATGTTCACAATACATATTCACAATACAGGTTAGACATACATTACAACGAAGATAACTCAAAGGCAACTAATTTTTATTTAAGTCTGTAATTATATCTTTGAGGTCATTCTTAAGCATGTTACAAATACAAGGGTCT
>NC_087215.1:51785175-51792675 GCF_015104395.2 Macrobrachium nipponense | reverse complement strand
ATATGAAAGTGAGAACGTTGGTTTTCTGTATATGGTAAATTTGTATTCTGTCGTGTCTCTGATTATTAAAACATCAAGAAAAGGAATTTTGTTGTCTGTTTCCCATTCAACTTTAAATTTGATGCTGGGCACTAATGCGTTTAATTTTGAGAGGAATTCATTAAAATTACCCCACTTATTATCCCAAAATGTTAGTATGTCATCCACGTATCTCATCCACAGCATGTTTTTGGGTTTTATTGCATTTATTACTGTAGTTTCAAAGTATTCCATGTACAGATTGGCTAAAATAGGACTTAAAGGACTACCCATACTACACCCGAATTTTTGCTTGTAGAATGATTCCCCGAATGAAAATACGTTATTAGATGCACATAATTCAACTAACTTTATTATTTTGTCAAGTGCCAAAGGGAAATGATCTGAATAGGGGGATAATTTTTTTCTCTTAAAAACTGAAGAACGTCCTGTACTGGTACTTTTGTGAATAGGGAGTCTACGTCAAGGCTTAAAAGTTTTATGTTGTGAAGTGGTATATGTGCTTCTCTGAATTTGTGACAAAAGTCTTCCGAATGTTTGATGTGACTGGGAGAAAAAGTGCCTAAAAAAGGAGAAAGGAGGCCAGCTAACCATTTAGAAATTTTGTAATTGAAAGCTCCGGCGCATGAAACGATGGGTCTGAATGGAAGATTGTCTTTGTGAGTTTTGGGAAGACCATAAAAGTAGGGTAATTTAGGATTAATTACTTTAAATTTCTCTAATAGTTCAATACTCTTTTTGTCTTGGCCAATTAATCTTACTTTCCGAAAAAATTCTGTGGGAACGTTCTGGAGGGGATTTTTCGTCAGTTTTTCGTAAGTATTTGTGTCGCTAAGGAGCTGGTTGATTTTGTCGAGTAGAAGTCTTGTCCATTATTACAATTTTGCCGTCTTTGTCGGATCTACTTATTATAACATCTAACTTTTTTAGCGAGTGGATGGCTATCATGAATCTGCGGGGAACAGGATATTTCTTATGAAGGTCAGTTAAAGCATTTAGTAACACTCCTTTTAAACATATCTCTTCACGGCTGTAGTTATTGTCAGATATGAATTTATCAAAAGCCACTATGAAGTCTAGGTTGTTTTTGCGGTCTGGCATAAGGGCAAAGGATAAGCCTAAATTTAAAACTAAATGTTGATTTACAGTAAGGGGGGTGTTGGATAAGTTTAAAACTTTGTCTTGTTGTTCAAGATTATTCCATGCGCTATTATCTATTAGGTTATTTAACTTGCGTAAAAGTCTGTTGGAATGAGTCACGCTATTATAGGCAGCAATGTCGGAACAGAATGAAATCAGATACCTGTATACGTGGTCCGTAGTGAGGAGGCGAAGATTAGATTGAGTTCCATATATCACTCTGCGTAGCACGAAGATGTCGTTTCTCATATTGGTGATTCTTTCTTCCAGGAAAATCTCTTGTGTGATAGAGGGAAGGGGTTTGATTGCAGAGTCCATCTCCCGAATCCGTACATTTTTGGAAGTACTTGTTCTTTGAGGCATTCTTCCAAAAAATGTTTTTGGTTTTTCAGCCGGTGTAGTCTGTTCAGTTCTTTTTCAAACTTGCGGAAAACTGGCTTGACTTCTGGAAGTGAGTGAAGAATCGTGAAAGGCCGTTGAATTCCATAATGGGCTGACAATGACTGGTAAAAATGTTCTGTAACAACAGAATTCCATCTAATAAAAGGAGCCCATAAAAACACCAAAATGTAGAGAGAAAAGTACTATATTTCAGAGACTGCTGTCTCTCTCTTCAGGTATATGAATGAGAAAAAGTTTCAGAAAAGGTGGTATTTATACCAAGAGATTCGTCCACAAGTAAGCCAATTTAGGTCACCACGCTGATAATCTTCCTTTAATCTTCTTAAGCGTTGGTTGAATGAACACTGCGTCGACGATGTCCGATGTCCAATTCCCTTTTGAGATGTTCATTACCTGCTTCTCTTTTATTAAGGCCGATTCCATCATTTGACTCTTGTACCGGCAGTTGCTGCTATAAATTACACGTGACATATTCCAGTTTATTCTATGGTTATGTTCATTTATATGGTTGAAAATAGCCGAGTTCTGTTGTCCATACCTAACTGACCGTTTGTGTTGTATTAATCTCTGGGGAAGTGATTTACCTGTAAATCCGATGTAAGATTGGTCACAGTCCTGGCATGGGATCTCATATACCCCAGAGTCTTTGGGCGATGTCTTTTGTTGGACGTTAATCAGGGATTTGGCTAAGGTATTTGGGTAGGTAAATGCAAAAGGGTTGGATTTCCCAAGGGTGTGAGTTACTCTCTTAATCGTCTCCAGGTGGGGAATTTTTATTTTATTGTTGGGTGTGTCTCTGGTCTTGTCTTTAGGGGGTCGGTAGAAAATTACGTTTGCTTTTTGAATTGCTTTCTCAATTATATGGTCAGGATACTTTAAAGATGAAAGTTGCTTGCGAATTAGTTCAAATTCTTTTTCCAGGAAATCTGGGGAACAAATTCGTAAGGCTCTTAAGAATAGGTTGCTAGCTACACCTATCTTGATAGTATTGTCATGATAGCTAAAGTAGTGAATATATGAGTGAGAACGTTGGTTTTCTGTATATGGTAAATTTGTATTCTGTCGTGTCTCTGATTATTAAAACATCTAGAAAAGGAATTTTGTTGTCTGTTTCCCATTCAACTTTAAATTTGATGCTGGGCACTAATGCGTTTAATTTGAGAGGAATTCATTAAAATTACCCCACTTATTATCCCAAAATGTTAGTATGTCATCCACGTATCTCATCCACAGCATGTTTTTGGGTTTTATTGCATTTATTACTGTAGTTTCAAAGTATTCCATGTACAGATTGGCTAAAATAGGACTTAAAGGACTACCCATACTACACCCGAATTTTTGCTTGTAGAATGATTCCCCGAATGAAAATACGTTATTAGATGCACATAATTCAACTAACTTTATTATTTTGTCAAGTGCCAAAGGGAAATGATCTGAATAGGGGGATAATTTTTCTCTTAAAAACTGAAGAACGTCCTGTACTGGTACTTTCTCCTTTTTTAGGCACTTTTTCTCCCAGTCACATCAAACATTCGGAAGACTTTTGTCACAAATTCAGAGAAGCACATATACCACTTCACAACATAAAACTTTTAAGCCTTGACGTAGACTCCCTATTACTGTACAGGACGTTCTTCAGTTTTTAAGAGAAAAATTATCCCCCTATTCAGATCATTTCCCTTTGGCACTTGACAAAATAATAAAGTTAGTTGAATTATGTGCATCTAATAACGTATTTTCATTCGGGGAATCATTCTACAAGCAAAAAAATGATCTGAATAGGGGGATAATTTTTCTCTTAAAAACTGAAGAACGTCCTGTACTGGTACTTTCTCCTTTTTTAGGCACTTTTTCTCCCAGTCACATCAAACATTCGGAAGACTTTTGTCACAAAATTCAAAATTCAGGAAGCACATATGCCACTTCACAACATAAAACTTTTAAGCCTTGACGTAGACTCCCTATTACTGTACAGGACGTTCTTCAGTTTTTAAGAGAAAAATTATCCCCCATATTCAGATCATTTCCCTTTGGCCAACTTGACAAAATCCAAAATAAAAAGTTAGTTGAATTATGTGCATCTAATAACGTATTTTTCATTCGGGGGAATCATTCTACAAGCAAAAATTCGGGTGTAGTATGGGTAGTCCTTTAAGTCCTATTTTAGCCAATCTGTACATGGAATACTTTGAAACTACAGTAATAAATGCAATAAAACCCAAAAACATGCTGTGGATGAGATACGTGGATGACATACTAACATTTTGGGATAATAAGTGGGGTAATTTTAATGAATTCCTCTCAAAATTAAACGCATTAGTGCCCAGCATCAAATTTAAAGTTGAATGGGAAACAGACAACAAAAAAAATTCCTTTTCTAGATGTTTTAATAATCAGACACGACAGAATACAAATTTACCATATACAGAAAACCAACGTTCTCACTTTCATATTCACTACTTTAGCTATCATGACAATACCTATCAAGATAGGTGTAGCTATGCAACCTATTCTTAAGAGCCTTACGAATTTGTTCCCCAGATTTCCTGGAAAAAGAATTTGAACTAATTCGCAAGCAACTTTCATCTTTAAAAGTATCTGACCATATAATTGAGAAGCAATTCAAAAAGCAAACATAATTTTCTACCGACCCCCTAAAGACAAGACCAGAGACACACCCAACAATAAAATAAAAATTCCCCACCTGGAGACGATTAAGAGAGTAAACTCACACCCTTGGGAAATCCAACCCTTTTGCATTTACCTACCCAAATACCTTAGCCAAATCCCTGATTAACGTCCAACAAAAGACATCGCCCAAAGACTCTGGGGTATATGAGATCCCATGCCAGGACTGTGACCAATCTTACATATCGGATTTACAGGTAAATCACTTCCCCAGAGATTAATACAACACAAACGGTCAGTTAGGTATGGACAACAGAACTCGGCTATTTTCAACCATATAAATGAACATAACCATAGAATAAACTGGAATATGTCACGTGTAATTTATAGCAGCAACTGCCGGTACAAGAGTCAAATGATGGAATCGGCCTTAATTAATTAAAAGAGAAGCAGGTAATGAACATCTCAAAAGGGAATTGGACATCGGACATCGTCGACGCAGTGTTCATTCAACCAAGCGCTTAAGAAGATTAAAGGAAGATTATCAGCCGGGGTGCCCTAAATTGGCTTACCTTGTGGACGAATCTCTTGGTATAAATACACCTTTTCTGTAAACTTTTTCTCATTCATATACCTGAAGAGAGAGACAGCAGTCTCTGAAATATAGTACTTTTCTCTCTACATTTGGTGTTTTTATGGGCTCCTTTTATTAGATGGAATTCTGTTGTTACAGAACATTTTTACCAGTCTATATATATATATATATATATATATATATATATATATATATATATATATATATAGTATATATATATATATATATATATATATATATATACATATATATATTATATATATATATATATATATATATATATATATATATATATATATATATATATATATGTGTGTGTGTGTGTGTGTGTGTGTGTGTGTGTGTGTGTGTGTTTGCGCGTGGCGTGCATATATATATATATATATATATATATATATATATATATATATATATATATATATACTATATACTATATATATATTTGCGCGTGGCGCTATATATATATATATATATAGACATATATATATATATATATATATATATATATATATATATATATATATATATACATGTATATGTGAGAGTGTGTATGTATTAATCAACATGGAAATAACCGTTTATAAACATATACGGTCGCTATGATTAAAAATTAAATTTCATTCCAAATACTTGTAATTCCTGCGTTTTTGTTCTTGTGCGTTTATGCCTCTGTATATATTATCAGGAAAAATAAGCTTGTATATACATACTCTACCACTTCTCATATCTAATCTCAGACGCCTCCAAAATTAAAATTAATTCAACTCCTTTACAGAAATTCACTAGATGCTTACTCTTATCTTCATCAGTCTGTTAACTCTTAAACAGCTGCAGAGTAGAAGTTTGTAGTATGTAATCATTACTTGGGGACTTAACTTGGCAAACTCATGTTGCATAATTTTATTTCTGGAACTTCTCGTAAAGTTCTTCTTTGCAATTTTACTTCCGGATTTTTTCGTGTCTTCCACGAATTTGCTTTTTGTTTTTCATTTCATCGGCTGTGGGAAACCCAGAGGAAGACAGACTGTGCGTAATTCTCTGTTTTATAAGTTTAATTTTATTATATGTTACTCTTTTGTTAACCCTCTCTTTTTTCACATACGAGGAAAATTTTATTTCTTGAGAAACTTGCCACTTAAATTGAAGGCCTTGTGGCTTCTTCTGTAAGAATTTTGAATCATTTTGAGTATTAATGAATCATGATTATAAAAATAGTAATATTATCCATATCAGTGACAATCTTACAGACTTTTTCTTTTGGGAATTTGGACCCCTGCGGGTGAGACTCCAGGTCGGCCATATCTGCTCAGTCCCAGAAAGTGTAAAGAATATAGTGATGTCTTAGTGATCAGCAGTTCAAATCTCCAATGAGTAGGTTTTGTTATCGTCTATATCCAGGGAAGATTCCCAGTCAGTACTAATGACAATCGCACTTTATTATATAATATTACCAGAGCAATTCTAAAATCTTATTTATGCCTTCCCATTGTTTAAGTGTCGTATCAATGAAGTTTTTTTTTTTATCTTTACTACTAACATATAATGTGATCAGTCGAATTTTTTCTTACTACAAATATTCATTTTTATTCAGAATTTGTGTAATCCTTTGGCAGGAATTTCCCCCATTTTTTTTCCAACTGTCACCAGTGACAAAAACAAAAAGCGTAGCAATAAAGAAGGAAAACAAATCTTAGTTACTGGATGCTTTAGGAACAAGTGCCCATGCCAACATAAGACCGACTCAATCGAAAACAACAATATAAAACCTTTTGGTCTACGCTCTCATTCGCATCAAAATAGTTTAACAAAGAATTAATAAGGAAACCCCATTTATTGATTTTCACCTATTACTTAGAACTTGTATGAAATATATCTAGGGGCTGCGTAGAATCTTGCATTTAGTATAACCGCATTGGGTAATTTTTTGCGTTCATATGACAAACAGGTTGATAACAAGTCAACGGCCGTAAGTGGAGAACGAACCTTTGGCAGTTACTGAAACATCGTGTGAAGCACAGAAACCAAGTCGAACACTTGACAGAAGTAATAAGATCAGGGTAACAATGAAATGAGGTGGCGTTTTCGTTGCACTACGCCCAGTTTTCTCTGCGTTTTCCTAAATAATAAAGGCCAACCCTTCACTGAGACTGCAGTACTGCCACCTGCGTGCTTTTATTAAAGACACGAGGCTCATTAATCCTGTTTTATATTTCGCTGTTGGCCAGCCGTTTTGGCTTCTTCATTTATTTGCTTTCATGAAGGAGTACGTTCATGTTGTTTGTTATTGTGTTAAGGAAATCAGGATTTATTTTTAGTAAATTTCAAACGTTTTTATATATTATTTTTACTTCCAGTCATAAATGTTTTAAAGCAATGAACGGTATTTGAGAGTTCTTGAAGGAGAATTATCCAAATATTTCCTATGTTGAATTTTGTTGGTTAAAAAATTCCAAGAGGAAATTTATCCAAAGATCTTCTGGCACTGTCTTCTCTTCCTCCTCCGGGAAAATGATTCAGGTCATCTAGTAAGTTATGTTACGTTGACCTAGATTCTAGAGTCTAGAATATAGGACTCATCTTTGAGGGACGAGATAAGATTCCCTATGGGAATGCATCAAAAAACTTACTCCGAAAGCTTTTCATATCAAAATTGCCACATTTTCTTGGGATGTCATCTTATCTTTGTTCGGGATAAT
>NC_087215.1:51755175-51780175 GCF_015104395.2 Macrobrachium nipponense | reverse complement strand
TATTATATATATATATATATATATATATATATATATATATATATATATATATATATATAAATATATATATATGTGTGTGTGTGTGTGTGTGTGTGTGTGTGTGTGTGTGTGTGTTTAACTGGGATTTCTAAGTTATTCAGTGGGTTAGATAGAAGATTTACAAACCTTACCTTGGAAAACGCAAAAATCAAACTGGCCTTGAGGTCAGGTAAAAACATAGTCATTAAATACGGCTGAAGTCTTGCTCCAAAAGGGGAGTGATTAGGTAAACTCCGGATTTGACTTAATTACAATAGAAAAACGCATATCAGAAGAATGGTTAGCGTAACTGGGACAGGTAATAATAATGGTCCACCAATACAAGATGAACGAAGCAATGAATGGGATATTCTTGAAGGAAACACAATGAAAGCCCACTTCAAAGGGTACGGTAAGGAGAGGGTGCTGTGGGGAAGCCACTATGCACACGAGATGATGCACAGAACCACAGCTGACTAACTCCTAATCTGCAATTGAAAACACCTATGATTACTTATCTGAAAATTAACTCCATTCCGGTAATTCGAAATTCAACAAGTATGTTACATTTCACTTAAATGCCTTGCAACTTGAAACAGTACAAATCAGTAAAGGTCTAACTGTAGGTATATCGCTCAATGAAGAGGAAAAAGAAAAATACTAATAAGTTGACAGGGACGTGACTGGCTAAGAATCCATAAACCGGTACGTCACCTTCGTCAGGAGATTTGGTTCCTCGTTCTGCAGGGGTGCCGGCAATGGGGATGGCAAGTGAATAACATCACAGCAAAAGTGTGCAAGGGCCGCTGCAGCTACTTGTGTCTAAGAAGGGCCAGTTCAAGAGAACAAGGGTAGGACAGGAGTCCTGGGTAAGCATCTGACAATTTCTAAGGCCGCGTCTGTTGAATTTGATTAAGCTGACCTTATGCCAGCGTGGGCTCTTACTCATAGAGCAGCCCGTAGGCTCCACGTCTGTCCGTCTGAGGCCTTATACAGCTTCTTGGGATCACAATGGTGCATCCTCACAGGTGGTGTTAGTGTTGCAATGCCCGCGTGTCACTGCGAGGTCTTTCGCGCCTGCGTGGGCGGTGATAACGTGGCCCAAGTTCCAAGATGGCGCATCGCACATGGCCAGTCCTTTTCATCTTGCCTCGGGCAAGGATTTGCATTTCTCCAGCATTCGCACCTGGAATTTAATGTCTTCGGCAGTCAGCTTTTGACTTCTGAAATGGCGTGTGAGAGTTTCACTCTACAGTTATATATATATATATAGTATATATATATATATATATATATATATATATATATATATATATATATATATATCTATATTATACTACACTACAACACACACACACACACACACACACACACACACACACATATATATATATATATATATATATATATATATATATATATATATATATATATATATATATATATATATATATATATATATGCGCTGTGAAAGTATGCCTGCTTGTTTGTGTATGCGCATGGCAGTATCGCGAAAACTGCAAAATAATTGGAAAAGAGGTTTGGTGTTACGAGGTAACGCACTTTGGCAAACACAGAAAAAGAAAGGATGACTCAGAGGAAGTGTTATAATCCTCCATTGTCTGTGGCCTGATAGATCTCGATTATGCATCATTTTACATCAAGGAATCGATTTATTTTTATTTTTTGTTGCTGTGACGCAAATCTCCTAATTGGAGCTCATGATGAAAGCTCTTTCGAATAGCTTTCATTTATCTTTGTAAAAACAATGACGTCACAGTTCAAACGTAGACAACAAACAGACCAGAACATAAACGAAAACAGGAAAACATTCTTTCAAGTAGCTACTTTTTGCACGCAGTATTTACAAAATACTTTGAAAACATAAAAGATCAAAAAGAAAAAAAATATATAATTGTATTTTTAAAATGAGTCATCTACGTATTTACAAGAGCTGTTGGAAACGCCTGAACTGCCCAGTCAGTAAATGTAAAATCAAATAGAAACAAATAATATTTTTCACATCATCACCTGTACAGTTCTTCAAATTACCATAAACCATTTTCAATCAGCTTCACCTTTCCCGTGAAAGTCTTTTTCTGTTATTTCTCCCAACTTTTTTTTTTTCTTTTCTTCTATACCGTAAGGCGCGTCTAACGCATCTTTACATCCTTCTCTAATCCCCCACTCCTCCTACTTTCTAAAGGAAAGGTGATAAGAAAGTATATAAAAAGGGGACGGGACCTGGCATATCTCTCATCTGCATTTCGGGGCTTCCTCTAAAACCCCGAAGCCCCGGATGAAAGACAAGATGAGTGGGTCAAAGGGACGAAGGGGGGTCTCAATCAGTTGACTCCATTACCCCTTTTCAGTTTTTTTTTTCTAGCCTTCGTCATTGTTTTCTTAATTCATTTGCTATTTATGACTTTTTTTTGTTTCTTCATTCGTTTTTTTCTTCCTGGGACTTTTTCTCTACTTTCTTTATTTACGTTTGATTCCTTCCCATTCTTTAATGTCAAATAAATTCTACCATTAGTCTTCGTCTCTTTTATATAGTATATATATATATATATATATATATATATATATATATATATATATATATATATATATATATATATATATATAAAAGCCATATCACATTACCGTGATTCATATACATATATCGAGCTACAAATGTCCTTTAATATCTAATTCGCTCTACCCGGAATTAATATATTTTCATATATGTTTAACCGAGGGGAATTTATTAAGCGATAATAGAATTGCGGCCGACAGGCGCGAACCATCGACCTCTCAATTCCAGGACTGGCGGGCTTGGTTAAGGCTTCACTGCCAGTCCTGGAATTGAGAGGTTGATGGTTCGCGCCTGTCGGCCGGCAATTCTATTATCGCTTAATAAATTCCCCCTCGTTAAACATATATGAAATATATTAATTCTGGGGTAGAGCGAATTAGATATTAAAGGACATTTGTAGCTCGATATATATAATATATATTATATATATATATATATAATATACATACATACATACGCATATATATATATATGTATATATATATGTGTGTGTGTGTGCGCGTGTGTAAATTCTATATTACAAAACACCAAGTAATATTGTTCTCTAATTCCCATCCTTTCAGTTTTCAGCATTATCCACTTTTATCCATTCTAAATCCCTTTAACTTTAACTTGCCTAATTCTTTTTCAATTAATTTTCCGATTTCTATTGCTTTTAGATGTTTCTTTGGGTGGTTAGTTATGACCTTTATGTACGTGTGCGTAAATATATATATTTATTGTGAGTGTGTGTGTGCATTTGTTTGTGAATCTCATGAGTTGCATGTACTTGAATGAGCAAAAACAAACGAAGGGAAGAACTGACCTACCAAGGAGATAAAAAAGAAATATTTAAAGACAAAAATATAGTCGAAGCCTGAGCCCAATTGATCGGAAATTAAAACTGAATGAGATGTAAAGAAAAAATACAAGACAACGAGTTTAATTACCTCTCGAACACTGGGTAACTAGAAGGTGGCCTCCAGTCGTTCAAATAAAAAAAAAAGAAAAACTATTATTTTCAATAATACAAGATTCCCTGAACCTTAATTAATTTTGATCAGTTTATTAACTTTTAATATGTAATTCTGTCTTATTCGTTCTAGTTCCTTTTTTTCATATATGTAAAGTTTTAAGCCTTATTAAGTACCATCTTATAAGTAGTTCTTAATTGGTAGAGTTTATGAGCGGGAGTTAGTTAAGTTTGATGGGTCCTGATTAGTTTATTTGATAATTGGAGATATATTTACACATACTATACATTCACAGACTCTGATGGCTCGGATGGCGCCATTGCATAAACCCGGTGGCCCGCCAACCTAGCGGTCAGGCTGTGAGGTTAAACAGTGGGCCTAACCTCTTTACCCTGGGCCTTGGGCCTAGCGACACACTGGCCACGTATCTTAGGCATCGGGACCTTCCCCCAATGGCAGTCGACTAAAGAAACCGGAAATCAGCGCCGGCCCTGAGATTACAGAGGCCCAGGAAGACTTTGATACTGTACATAGTGTATAAGTGTGCTTGTATGAGTGGGTATATGCATCGAATATTGATGGGTAATGACACTACACAGATTTTGGGTTTTTTTTATTAATACTCACTCTCACTTCCCCTCGCCTTACTGAAAAAGTTAGACGGAATATTATAATAAAGCTTTTTACTTAAAACAGCTTTCTTAAAATGGAATAAATGCGCCGTAATGTTTTTGCATAAATATCGAATAAATTAGAACAGGAAAGGTAATGTAGTTTTCTGCATTATAAAAATTCCAAATGAAAATAATGAAATTTTCAAAGCAAATGCAACGACGAATCAACGAACTTGACCATGAAAATTTTTTTTTATTATTATTCCGCTTCGTATCAGCTGAAGATTATGGGTCGAAATGCTAATTGTATGGGGATCCATAATATACGATTATTTTTTCCAACAGAGAAGTGATTAATTGAATTGACTAATTCGTTTTAATAATGGGAGTTTGAACACTCAAATTGAGATATGGACTGGGATTAAAGGCAGATCCGGTTTTTCATGTTGTGTATTACAGGAGAGAAAAATATGGATATCCGAATCATTTAGCGTGATATAGCATTTGAAATTAATTGAATTTACAGTGAACTTATTTTCTATTATTGTTTATTAAACTGTCCTTGACAAGCACTCTCATTTTCATTGTTGTCTTTGGTAAGGCAGTAAACGACTGGTGTATTGTGAGACTATGACGCAGTTAAGATAACTTAGAGTTTTTTTTTTAGATAAGTGACCGCCAATGATTTGGAGATACCTTTGACATAAAGTCTGTCATAACCGTTACTGAAACTTGCAACGGATCGTAGGAAGGGCAGGGAAGGAGTTTGGGGGCGGGGGGGGGGTGGGGGGGGGGTAAGCCAGGGGGGGGCAAAAGGTCATAATAGGGAAGGTGGCAGGGAAGATGGTTAGGGCGTGCGGGGGGGGGGGGGCGGGGTTTGGGGGGGGGGTGGGGGGGGGGGGGGGGGGGGGGGGGGGGGGATGACAGCAATAAAAGGTCATATGAGGCCTGGAAAGCCAGTGAGGGGTAAGGTATTAATGCAGTTGATAAGGTGGCTTACGGCAGCCATTTCTATTAGAACAAGCATTTCATGGTAATATTTTTTTGTATCAATACTTCCCTGTTTATCAACACGATAGCATTAAAATATTTCAATAATTATGAATATCCCGTGGGGGGGTTAGTGCCGTCAGTGCACCTCATGCGGTACACTGTAGGCATTACTTAAGATTCTTTGCAGCGTGCCTTTGGTTCCTAGCTCCAACCCCTTTCGTTCCTTTTACTGCATCTTCTTTCGTATTCTCTTTCTTCCATCTTACTTTCCACCCTCTTTATAATTGATTCATGGTGCAAATGCGAGGTTTTACTTCTGTTGCACCTTCCATACCTCTTACTGTCAATTTCCGTTTCAGTGCTGAGTGGCCTCATAGGTCCCAGTGCTTGACCTTTGGCCTAAATTCTATATTCAATTTAATTCCATTCAATAATTACGAATACTTCCGCGTTGACCATCACTGGCAGAAAGGTCGTAGCAAGAAGCATTCATCTGTGGAAGCATCTCTTTAATCAAGGCTTGAAGCTTGCAAAGGATTGCGAATTCTTTTTATCCCTCGGTTTTGATCTTATGGTCGTTTATAAGCAAAGGTCACGTGCTTCAATTAATCTTCATGCGCCTGTAAAGAGCAAAGTAGAAAGCTTTTGATATTTCAGTAGAGGAGGGCGAAAGGGAGGCGAGGGGAAGTGAGAGGAGGAGAAGGAGGGCAAGTAAGAGAAGGAAGATGAAAAGGAAGAAGAGTATGAGCACAGAGATTTTGGATGAGGCGGGAGGAGGAGGAGGAGGGAGAAGAGGAGTTGAGCAAAGAGATTTGAGGAGAGGGGCGGAAGGGTTATTTGATTGAAACCTCATATGGCTCTAAAGAGAAAACTTGAAAACTTTAGATATTTTAGCATAGAAGGAGGAAAGGGAAAGGACTAGGAGGAAAGGTAGGTGAAAAAAGGAAGAGTTGAGCAAGAGGAATTCGAGGAGAGAGAGAGGAAGAGTAGATGATTGAGACTTTCTCTTGACTCTTCTCTTTGCTTTCATCGGAAGGTTCAAGATTCTAAGAGAAGACTTCGGTTGCACATGAAAGGTACGGCTGCACTATTTTTATCTCTTACTATTTTATATATTTATTTGCTGAATATTTTTTTAATATTTTCACTCTTCCTTTTTCTTCTTAGGATAGGATAGTTGGGGATGAGATATCGAGGCTAAATAAATGAGATGAAATACGTAGGATAACTTAGATGAAGGGAAGCATTTCCCTCTGCGCACGCGCGCTCACACACACACACACACACACACACACACACACACACACACACACACATATATATATATATATATATATAATATTTTATAGATTATATATATTAATTTATTCATTTATTTATTTATTTATATGCCATGAATTCTGGGAGGGTCACTCGTCCATGAATTCTACTTTCAAAGCTCAACAACGCGTGCAGTTTTACTGAAACATATGACCGGGTTAATTGGCAGATATAATCAGAAAGGAATTAGGAACCCTACTCAAGGAAGAAGGAACCCTTCTTGAGTAGTCCTATCTTAAATGAGTTAGAGATAAGGATTTAAGTATACTCAGACAAACAGTTAAGCACTATAATTCTCAATAGGGATATCAGAAGAGTGTAATTACAAAGAAGAACTATCAGTCTCCGTGGTACTTCAACTTTACGTTAAATCACAAGGTAAAACAGAACACTAGTGCCGATTAGCAAGTAAACAGCACTAAAATTAGAATTAGTACAGTGAGGATTACGAACTAAAATAGCTGAAGACTCACACTATATACAGGGGTAAAACACCACCGCAAATGATTATCACTTTGGCACTGCAGGGTGGCACCCCAGGGTCTTCCTGGCGGTTAGACTTGAGGTGGTTCTGCTGGAATCTAAGGACGCAAGGCACTCAACGGATGAACGGCGAGTGGTCTGCCAGATGTACAGTAATGACACAAGAGTTTAGGATGATGTAATGCCTACGGCAAAAAATAGGAGTATCACACTGAAGTTGATCAAAGCAAAATCTTACTTGACTTGTTAATTCAGGATAATGGCGGGAGCGTGTAGCAGGCAAGAAAAACACCAAGTAAGGGATAAAACTAAAACTGGAATCTCATGGAAAATTGGGGAATCTGAACGATGGAAATTACGAAGTGAGAAAAGATAGAGTGTGAGATGAAAGAGGCGAAATACTAGCAACCAACTGCAGGTAGGAGCTCAACTCGTGATAGTAGTGTAATGCTACCAGTCAAGGTAATGCCCCATGATAACGGTGAACGGCTCCGGTCACGTCTTGGGACAGAGCGGTCTTCTCTAGAGCGCGGCTAAGGTATAGACGAAAGTCGTGAGCATAGGGAGCAGGAGTGGTCAGACTTCTAGTAGGACGCAAGACTGTAGGTAGTGTGGAACATGAACGCTGGCCGTGTCCGGGACTCGGTTGAGTTTGGTTGAGAGCCTACTAGGTCGCAGTGGCAGCAGGCAAGACTGGACAGAGGTTTCTGGACTTGAAGCTGTGAACCAGTCGTTGCAGGGGACTCCGTCATGTTGTTGACCTTAATGGTATGGCACTGCGAAGGTATGAAGGTCGCAGGGTATATTTATACCTAGCAAGGGGTGTATTGGAGTTTGGGGTTTCACCCCCCACCCCTCCAAAGAAAAAAAAAAACTGGAGTCACATCGGCGGCAGTGTCTTAGCCAGCAGCTCCTTGCTGTGAACCTGATTCCCAAGAGGAGCAATAGCGCTGCTGCCTTTGTACTTCCCACTCGAAATCCTGAAAACAACAGTTGGAGGCCAGTATCGAGTTTTAGAAAAGAGATGTGTGTGTGTGTGTGCGTGTGTGTGAGGTGCACATGTGCGAAAGAGAGAGGATGACAACTGTCAAAAGCTGACAGGGCCGCGCCCAAAAGAATCGTTAATGGCCAAGAGGTCGAGCTGGGGCTGGAACGTTAAGCTGGGTCAGGGAAAGGAGCGAATTCTTATGCTACAGTAGCTACTCACCAGCATGTATTGATGCCCTTGAAGAGGGCAGGGGGTGTGACCAAAAAGCAACTTGCAGGTGTTGGTCATTTATCATCTAGGATTTAAGGGGGGGAAACTTGTCTTGATTTTATGTTAATGACTCGCATGTCAAAATGCACCCAAGGGGCTTAAAGGAGATACGAGGTTGGGAAGGACCTCACACAAATGGAAAATACATCTGAGGGGAACATTACAAATCTCATCCTTATGGTGCAGGGGGAGGGGAGGGCTGAATTTGTACTTCCTTTTTCCTTGTTGGGAATGCAGTTGTAAATACACACACATATATATATATACATAAAAGTGTTCCATCTTGGATTCAATAACAAGTCTACAAGTTGTTTCTTTACGTACGAACACACACACACACATATATCTATATATATTATATATCATATATACTATATAGATATATTATATATATAATTTATCTATATATATATATATATATATAGATATATATTATATATATATTTATAATACTATGATATATATGTGTGTGTGTGTGTATGTGTATAAATAGGCCATTGCTATAGTTATTGAGTTCCGTATTATTTCTTTGGAAATGGCAAGTACACGAAAATTGTGTACAAGAGCAAATAAAGCAATCACTTCACTTGAGAGTAATTACTTGTTATAAATATATATATATATATATATATATATATATATATATATATATATATATATATATATATATATATATATACACACACATACATCTTTATTATTTATTCCTTAATTGTAACCCCAAGTATACAGTTTTAAAGCAGTATATGTTGATTTTTTTTTATCCGGGTTAAAAATTCGAAAGCAAAATCCATAGTTAATGGCGTAAACTAAGTCGTTTAAGTATTTCGTGCACCTGCATTGGCCATTCCCTTATAAAAACGTTTCTGGAAAAAAAAGACAAGGAAGTTTTCGAAAAAAAAATGTTTATCATCGCCATTGTTAACGGTGAATGGCGTCGCCACATCGAAGTTTTTTAATTAGCCCGTCGGGTTTTACCAAGGATATTCGACTTTGGAACCTTAAACTGACGTCTTTGATCTCTCTCTCTCTCTCTCTCTCTCTCTCTCTCTCTCTCTCTCTCTCTCTCTTCTCTTATTTTATCCCGCACTTTGATGGTGCGGTCTCAGAAATCTTTGTTCTCTCGTCTTTGAACCCGTTTGGATGTAGAGAGCGACTCCTGTGATGTTTTTTTTGGGGGGGAGGGGCGGGTTTGGGTATGAAAATTAAAAGATTGTTTTTCCTTAGCGCGCCCCACTGCAGCGTGATGTATTTCATCTAATTATTTTTCGCATTTTCCCCCTTAGGTTTCCTCCTATCGACTCTGAATCGTAAATGTAGGAATAAACAAAGCTGAATTATTTTTATCATTTTTTTTTAGTCCTGAATTCAAGATTTAGCTTTATTTATATCAACTTTTCTCCATTGAATGCCTCGTTCATTTCTGGATGTGTTTGCTCTTTACCAATATATCACTGCAATTCTGATAGAGTTATTTTGACAACTATTGTCATTCAGAATGCTCTCGGTTGACAGTTTAATACCCAGAGACTGAGAGTTATATTCCGTGAGCTTCGTATATGTTGCGGTGGACCGACCGGTTCATGTCGTGGCCCAGATGCTATTATGGACCAGAGGATTTTCCAACCTGCAGATATTGTAAGGGTAATATCGCTGACTCGCGGGTATTATACACAGGGAGTTATTATGGACATAAGAATATATTCGGTTTAAGTTTGAACCGGCATACACGTATACATTATAATATAAAAGAATGTATTTGGTGTAAGTGTGAACCGGCATATACGTATACATTATACATCCCGAGTCTGGTGGGTAGTGGAATATTATAGTGCATAATTTTATGCTTTAATAATTTTATTATGACCTGCAAATTCTATTCAATAATTGTTTGGAATGAAAGGCTGCGAAAGATAGAGTAAATTATTTATAACATTGAGGGTCATCTTGGTTTTGAGTTTGAAGTAAAACTACAACTTTTTTTTTTTTTTTTTTTTAGAAAAATTGTAAGTTAAGCTTTTATTACTTTTACCGGAGGACTGTATGAAATTTTCGATACTTCTGTACGACAATAATTTTGTGTTATTAATTTTTTAAAAGATGTGTATTTTCCTTCAGATTTATTCACGGGGCGAATGAACTGACATTCCAGTTCCTCAAAGCGAGGACGAAATAAAGAGCTGGAAGATTACTATCATTCTTACCTAATAATGTTTTTAAAGTGGAAATTGGAAATTATCTTATTGCACGGATTATTACGAGTTTCATTAATGTTTGGAATTCCATTTCTTAATTTGTTTTCCCTGATTTTTTGTTTTGTTTATATTCTACCATTCAGGCTCCTTTGTGGTTTAGCCATTCCATAGATTATATAAATATATATATATATATATATATATATATATATATATATATATATATATATATATATATATATATATATATATATATATATATATATATATATATATATATATATATATATATAGTCTGCATGCCGGTGTCATAGTCTGCATGCCGGTTTTAAAAAGAAAAAACTGAGCAATCAAAATTTTGACTTTACTCAAAAACTACACCTTGTGAAAACACGTGGAAGCTGACTTAAAGGGGCTACGTAGGGCTATGAACAGAAAATATAAAGGAATCCTTTTGTAGAAACACTTAATTATTTCAAGGATTGAACTAAACGTAAATTTCCCCACAAATGAATTATTATTTCTTTAAGGTTAATCAGAAGATATGATACAGGAGCGCTAGTCGACTCCATGGCACTCTCAGTACTGACTCTACTCTGTGCAAAAACAACAACAAATGTGCCACCCAAGTTGCAAGCAAGAGTACTTGAAATGAGGATCTAGAACTTAAGACTAACAACATTGAATAACACTAGTGTACTAAGTGTGGCACTGTTGAACTACTGGAGAAGGTGCACAACGGGGCAGTCTACACGGATCTGCAAAGCAGTGAGAACCGACATGCAAGTCCAATGATAGATTAAAATAAGCTAAAATGCAAAAGCATATGGATTACTCAAATTTTATGTTACTTTTATTCTATATTACTTTTATTTCACTAAATTATAGTGGGTTGGTTGCATAACTGAATATCACTTGTGTAAAAAGTATTTTCACAATTATTTATGCCAACACAAGTCTGATGGAGATAGGTATGTTTAAGGAATGGGAACAGGAGAAAGCAGTTGAAACGGAACGAGTGCTAGGAATAGTAGGTGAAGGGCCGACAGAACAACTTCCAATTTCAGTTACCTTAGTCAGTGGACAGGACAGGTGAAGTCAGGGCCATGATGTCGGCGGAAGGATGTGTGTTGCTTGTTGGCCTCACCAAGGACAGTTGAACACTTCTCTTCAATCAGTGTTGTATAGGAACTTCTAGGTTGGGTTTGCAGCAGGGCGTTCAAGGTGGACGTTTGAGCAGAGTCTGGGTTACAAGGATAGCAGGTTCAGGCAGAGACTAGCCGGGTCAGCATTAAGACGAAGGTTGGAGATAGTGGGAGGCAGAGTTGTAGGGTGTGACATCACTTCCAGACAGTATGACACTGCGCCAGGTTAGGGTGTAATGCAGGCATACTTCCACGGATACTGGTTAAGGCAAAGTGCAGTTTGGTAGGCCAGGTCAGGCCATATTTATACTAGTTGAAAAAGCGCCGGTCACATCTGGTTCACGCCATCATGATTCTCATTGGGACTTTCATCTCCACCACCAATCCTTGTTAACTACCTGAATGAAGTCATTGGACGCCAGCAGATGGTGTGGAAAAATAGGGTACAATGGAGGATATCTTGGGTTAAGAGGTTTAGGATGACCTTTGGTCATGTAGATGTGTGTGGGTGGAGTAGTGGAGGCAGAAGGGTTCTGGTAACAATAGTGAGGGAAAGAGGTCAGGTATAAGGCAAGAAGGGACATGAGTTGGTGGGGAACTAGCTGCTAATGGCTTCTTGTAAAATTAGACTGGGGACCTGAGTACAAAGGAGTATAATAGAAAAGGGGATGCCAAGCTATCATGCAGGTGTGGAGTGTCATTAAAATCATATTCACAAGGGAGAAGGCACTTGACAGTAAAATCATATTCATAAGGGATTTTGACATTTTCCGCTCCCGTATTTTATTTCTTTAAAATATTCCTTCAGTTTCCAGTTTGTTAAGGAAAAGAAAATAAAATGGTCCAAAATGGCGTTTCGTAACAATATATATATATTATAACATACTATAATATATATAACTATATATATATATATAGTATATTTATATATATATTATATATATATACATATATTATATATTATATATATATATATATATATATATATATATTATATACATATATATATATATATATATATATATATATATATATATATATGTATGCATGTATGTATGTATATATACTTATATGTATGTATGTACTATGTATATTCAGAGTTCATGAAATGTCAGTTCAGCTAATTTGCACATTTAAAAGCCATCTCAAAATAAAGTATATCCCTATGATAAATGAAAGAGAAACAAAAGATTAAAAGGGAAACATAGAATAAAAAAATAACTACTTTATCATAAAGGTGAAATGGAAAAAGATAATAATCCTAAAGAATAAGCAAATACTAAGTTTTATTGGAAGGCAGGATAAAAAAAGAAGACAGTGGTATAAAGGAAAAACAATTACATAAAGATGATGACTTACGGAAAAGTATGGGAAGAGGAACAATAGAAACAAAAGACACGGAAGATGAACTACCCAATCAATGCCTTTGTGCTGAAAGGGGGATTCACAATACGGCTAACCCAAAAGAATACTTATACGACCTCATTGACATTCGAAAAAGCAGTTTCTTTAGTGATTGCGGTTAATACCCTCAATCAGTTTCGTATGATCACAGACGATTGTAATAATTTCTCCCTGAGTGCCTAAGTAAGACCTGCAAACGCATCAAATAATTATATATATATATATAATATATATATATATATATATATATATATATATATATATATATATATATATATATATATATACATATATATAATATATATATATATATATATATATATATATATATATATATATATATATATATATATATATATATATATATATATATATATATATATGGGGATACAATCCACAATGAAGTAAAATCCTCTTGTAGTTTAAAATATATATTTCTTGTACAGGATTAAAACTTTCGACCATCAACTGTGGTCTTGTTCACATTTTAGTGAACAAGACCATAGTTAATGGTCGAAAGCTTTAATCCTGTACAAGAAATATACATATTTTAAACTTTACAGAGGATTTACTTCATTGTGGATTGTATCCCCATTTACTTAGAGGTATGACATAGTACCTGGCTTCTGCATATATATATATATATATATATATATATATATATATATATGTATTTATATACACGTATTGTATAATAAAAATGAAACATGGTTGCTGTCTAGACTCGCCGAGCTTCCCTTTCAAGTTTTACATTTTTTACTGTTTCTGTACTGTGTTGTGTTTGATATATGTAAAGATTTATGTATGCGCTTCTGAACAGCATTTTATAATTTCACCATATTTCAGGACTTGAAAATGCCTAATCAGTCCTTGATGGAATAAAGTCTTCCCTAAACAGTCTTTGGCATTGAAAGAATTCATTCTTTAACAGTCCTTGGCTGTGAATGGAGATCTTTCCTCAGAAACCCTTAACGTTTTTGGAGTATCCATCACAGTTGCAGATGATATGAATGGACTTCGAAGAACTCACTCAATAGGTTTAATTTCTTGAAGGACTTTGACAGGGAATTATTTGTTACTATTGATATCTTTGCGAGTCATATTGGAATCAGCCCTAAAATGCTAGTGACAGTTTTCCGCCCAACAAAGGGATCAACAGTCGTAACCTGATTGTTCTTTGTATGCAAGAATTTTGATGTCAGAACTGCATTGTTGTAATTCATCATCAACGAAGTCTTGAATATTGATCAACAGTTATGAATTTTTTTTAAGGTCAGAAAATATACTTTGAGTAACCTAATTCAAGTCATTGCCGCACTTACATATTTAATGTTAATGATGATTTGTTATTAAAAATATATAGTAACTCACACACACACACACACACACACACACACACACACACACACACACACATATATATATATATATATATATATATATATATATATATATATATATATATATATATATATATATATATATATATATATATATATATATATATATATATATTATATATATATATATATAGTATATATATATATATGTATGTATATGTATATAGTATAGTAGACGAATAATGAACTATTTGTATTTTAGCTGTCGGAACACTGTAAAACCAAATTTCATTGCAATATTTCATTGAAACTATGTTCTTTTTGCATGTAATATCGATCGTCCTTTTGCAGTTTTATATTGGAATAGCCAAAATGGTGAAATATTAGGTAGTTCGTAACGGATATATATGGTTTTGTACCGTATGCAAACTGGTATTGTAAACTCACTCTTTATCAGTAGTTTACAACAATGCCGTCATATTTTGAATAGAAGCATTAACACTCTCTCTCTCTCTCTCTCTCTCTCTCTCTCTCTCTCTCTCTCTCTCTCTCTCTCTCTCTCTCTCTCTCTCTCTCTCTCCGCCATGGGGAGAAGAATCTATGACAAGTGATGGTTCTAATTTTTATTACTTTGTGGAAATGGTCAGATTACCTTTATTGTTTGGTTCCAGAGTATTATACACAAAAAAGTTTATTGACAAGCAAAAGGACACTCATTTTATCGACAGATATGATTTTCACCAATAAAAGAATATCATTTAGATTTTGACGAAATATGTAGTTATATTTTCAGTGAATGTTGTAATACTGATCTACTTGAAAGATATAGTCCGCAATTTCAGGGAAGATGTGAATCTTATTTGCATGAACGATAAAATTCACACTGGCATGAAAGATATAACTAGGATAATTGAGGCTCTCAACTCCTTTGGTATTGATAATGTAGCATATGCATAAAATGAAGGCGCTCAAATAACCGGTACTCTAATTCAACTGATTAAATTGTAACTTTGCGAGGGCAAATGATCAAAATGTTTTGCAGGTATAAATGAATCAAGATCTTCGCGCAGTTGGGAAATATAAAAATGTTTTCACAAATGAAAATGAAGGAAATGTTTTCAGAAATGAAAAAAATAGAGAAATGGTTTTGCTGGTATCAGTGATCAAATTGCCTCTGCGAATGCGTCAAAATGTTTTCATGAATTGAAATAATAAAAATATTTTGCAAATGGAAATTATCAAAATATTTTTTCGTCAATGGAAATGATCGATATAATTTTTCGCGAATGGAAATGATCGAAAAGTTTTCGTGAATGCACATTATAAAAACGCTTTCACGAAGGAAAACAATAGAATATTATTTTTGCGAATGCAAATAACAGAAATCTCAAAGATTTTCAAAAGCAGGAAGGTGAAGGGAGCAAGTGACACCTGGAGCGGAAAAACATTGCATAAAAACACAATGCGTGGTTTTCCAATACCTGCTATTTTCTTGTGACTCACCATTCCTGTCTTCGTAATGACGGGTTTTATTGTAAATTACTATAATGACTGAGAATAAGCATAGGTTTTTAGCCCTGACAGATGATAAAAGCCATGAAGTGTTAAACGTCAAAACGATAGAGTTCGAAAATTACTGCTCACGCACATTTAGAAAGATATACACACACAATATACACACACAAAACATACACATGCATATATGTGTATAGATGTGTGTGCGTGTTTTGTGAATAAATATATATGTATATATATATATATATATATATATACATACATAGATATATATATATATATACATATATATGTGTGTATGTATATATATATTTATATGATGAAGTAAATATAATAATTAAATAAAGACGAAAAGAAGGTGGTTCATCTTCTAACTTTATTTCCAGCCAACTTTTCAAAGCATGGCTTCATCATCAGGGCTAAACTATAAAAATAACAACAATTAAAATCAACACGAAAGACTTATTAAAAATCATTAATGTTAAATAACAGATATTAGAAAGAAAACTGAGATACCAAGAAGGACACAAAAAGTGCGAAAAACATCTTATGCTATAAACAGAGGGGAAGAACGAGACTGACTATTCAAAGATGGAACCAGTTATGTGATAGTTAATGACTCGAGGTTATTAGACATTTATTTAAAATATCTATCTTTGTCTTATATGAAAAAATTGGCTTATATATATATTATATATATATATATACGTATATATGTATATATATATATATATACGTATATATGTGTATATATATATATATATATATATATATATAATATATGCATACATATATATATATACATACATATAATTTTTTATATCATATATATATATATATATATTATGTATGTTATGTATGTATGGGGTAATGTATGTATGTATATGTATACATATAATACATACATATATGTATTTTATTACTCACTTAAACTGCCAGCCATAATTAGCGCTTATGATACATACTTATATATATATATATATATATATATATATATATATATATATATATATATATATATGTATGTATGTATGTATATATAAATGTGTGTGCAAAACGTTTGTTCTCTCGTGTTCATATGTATTACTGTTTCTACTTTTGATAGTATTTCTGTCTGGTACTATTAAAAACTTTAAATTTATTTTACCTTCTTCATTTTCCAGAATATCTTGATTATCACTTTATTAATTTCTGTCCTGTTTTTTTTCATTTGCAGACCACAGAAAAAATCCAGGTGCAGCAGCAGCAGCAGCAACAGCAACAGCAGGTCTTCATCGAATCTCGAACGTTTTTATCTCACGGCACCACCTGGCATGAACGTTTCTTAGGTTGAACGTTTCTACATTTGATATGAAGATGCCGCGTTCTGCAGTGTAATCGGAAGATATATTTTGTTACTGGTGCTTGGAAGTTATTTTAGCCTTCCCCTTTACAGAAACAATTATAAAAAAGACTGACTATTTTTAATTTCATAGAACCAATATTTATGTTATATAGTTAAAGTGGAATGAGATATGATCCACCACTATGGAACTAAAGCAACTGCGTTGCACGACCCGGAGGACAGAAAAGCTGCCAGATAGTGACTCTATACAGCGAGAGAAATAACGAACAGCGCCAAAAAACTTAACAAACAAAACACAAAAGCAAAAACAAAAAAAGCCGAAGCGAGGAAACAAGGACACAATCCAATTCGTCTTCTCGGAATGACTGGGAGGGCTGGGGGAGGAGGAGGTCCCTGCCAACGCGAAGGCCCTCTGAAGGCGTCACCGAAGATTATTGCGACGAAGACACTAACAGCCAAAACGAAAACACCGGCGCTTGTCATTTTCACTTTGTTCCTGGCCGCCTGTCCCTGCGTCGGCAGAGCTGATCCTTCGTCTGCTAAATGTAAGTAATCGTTTTTTTTTTTTGCTTCGCTATATCTTTCTTTAACTTTTCTCTATGAATGTATGTTTAACAAAAACAATGGAACTCATATTATATGCATTGACTTTTTGTCTCTCATGTATGATTTTTCATTAGATATACTTAGTATCTCTCTCTCTCTCTCTCTCTCTCTCTCTCTCTCTCTCTCTCTCTCTCTCTCTCATTAAGTATATTTATTTTTATATATTAAATAGTAATTGTGTATTATAAAATATATGTGATTTTCAAGTATATTTTCTAAATTTATTTCTGTTTTTTTTTCTGTGTGTTCTGTTTTCATACGAATTGTTACAGAAAAACCTTAATAATGTATTATGACAGTAATTCTCTCTCTCTCTCTCTCTCTCTCTCTCTCTCTCTCTCTCTCTCTCTCATAATATGTAAGTTTGTGTGTTTTGGTGAGTTTTCATTCAAATATGTTTTAGCAGACTATCGTCTCATGCTATTGTAGGTAAGTATCGTTGTTTATTCTTTGGCCTAGTGGAAAATAACAATATTTAAGGAAAAGGTTCACGTCAGTTCTTTTGCCAATTATATATACTTGCCTTTTTTTTTTTTGTATGAAGAAAGGTTAGATTCATATTCTAAATAAAGATATTATGACTAAATGTTCGTTTTTGCATTGTGTAGACACTCGTTTTGCGAATGAGACATACGAGGATGTTTCTCACGAAACATTATATTTTATAATATTTATCAATGAAGGATATTAAGAATAATAGCAGAGTAGGGCGTAATCCAAAAGGACGTGATATTGAAGAAGTGCATTTCGTGAATTGTTATGAAAATACGATACGTGTGTTCGTACGTTTCTGCGCAGGAAGCTTTTTATTTTCTTGTTGTTTGTTAATATTCCGTGGCGAAATTAAGGCATGGGTGGAGAGAAAGGATGGAAGAGGGGGAATTTGTCCTTATTATAAAAGAAGCGATGACAAATGACGCATCAATAAAAATTTTTATTTCGTTTCATATATATAATATGAATATATAGATAAAACGATATAAATTATATATATATATAATAGATATATATACATATATTTAATATATATATTTTATAGATAATATATATATATATCTATGGGTATATGGATATGTGTGGGAAGGATTGACGAATAAAAAGTAAAGATGTGTAATAGACTTCAGGAAAGTATACAACTTTCTAAGAATTTGTCTGTTCATTTCGTTATAATCAATATGAAACATATAAGGACGTACCTGCAAATCAGGATTCTTTTCCTTGCTATATATTTCGCTACAAAAAACTAGCAATTATCGTTTCGCTAACGAGGCTGAATTTGTGTGCATAAGTCGTCAGGATAAAATTATCCATTGATATTAGTGTTTGTAGAGCGGCCGTTTGCATTCTTTGAATTGCGCCACAGCTGTAAAGAATTCATATTAAAACTTCCAAATATTTTAGTCGGGTCGGAAAATTTGTCAGAATATTAAGAATTACGTGTGGAGGACAAGTCGTGCAACTACTGCTGCTGCTGTTACTATTGACACTATTAGTATTTATCACGGTTGAAACAAAATCTATAAGAACAGAGCAACAATAAAAGTAATATTAATAAAAAACATCACCCAACATTTCCACTTCTACCACTACTACTACTACTGCTACTACTACTGCTACTCTTCTGTCAATAATTCTGTTAATATTTGCTGCAACAACAACAACAATAATAATAATAATAATAATAATAATAATAATAATAATAATAATAATAATAATAATAATAATAATAATAATAATAATAATAATAATAATAATAATAATAATAATAATAATAATAATAATAATCATAATAATAATCAAGTGGAATGAATAATATAATATAATAATAATGAATAATAATAATAGTAATAATAAATAATAATAATATCAAATAATAATAATAATAGTTCTCTTGCTTCCACACTAATTGCACCCTCCCCCGCACAAAGCAAACACATAAAAACACTGTCGAGTTTTCCATATTTATCTTCTGTATTCAACCTCGAGTGTCTTAATGTACTTCAGTAGCAATGCGCCGAGTCACTGAATAGGTCCTTGAAGAACTTGGCATAATAAGAAGTCAAGGAAAGAGAACGGTTTTATTTACGGTAGAGTATTTAGTTAAGTAATAGTATCTCTCGGTGAAGGTCGTGCACACACACACCCAAATATATTAGATATATAATAAATATATACTATATATATATATATATATAGTATATTACATACATTTCATACACACACACACACACACCCACACACACACACACACACACATGATATATGATATATATATATATATATATATATATTATAATATATACATACATACATACACACACACACACACACACACACACCACACACACATATATATACTATATATATATATATATATATATATACATACTATATATATATATATATATATATATGATGCGTGTGTTTGTCATAAAATTATTGTTTTTAGGTAATTATTATTATTGTGCTTTGGAAGCAGACCCTCTCTCAAGACATTAATTAATATATTATTATTATTATTATTATTATTATTATTTTTTTTTTTTTTTTTTTTTTTTACTCTATCACAGTCCTCCAATTCGACTGGGTGGTATTTATAGTGTGGGGTTCCGGGTTGCATCCTGCCTCCTTAGGAGTCCATCACTCTTCTTACTATGTGTGCCGTTTCTAGGATCACTCTTCTGCATGAGCCCTGGAGCTACTTCAGCCTCTAGTTTTTCTAGATTCCTTTTCAGGGATCTTGGGATCGTGCCTAGTGCTCCTATGATTATGGGTACGATTTCCACTGGCATATCCCATATCCTTCTATTTCTATTTTCAGATCTTGATACTTATCCAATTAATTTCCCTCTACTTTCGCTTCAAAACCTCTGGTGTCCCATGGTATTGCGACATCAATGAGTGATACTTTCTTCTTGACTTTGTCAATCAACGTCACATCTGGTCTGTTTGCACGTATCACCCTATCCGTTCTGATACCATAGTCCCAGAGGATCTTCGCCTGATCGTTTCTATCACTCCTTCAGGTTGGTGCTCGTACCACTTATTACTGCGAAGGTAGCTGATGTTTCGTGCACAGGCTCCAGTGGAGGGCTTTTGCTACTGAATCATGCCTCTTTTTGTACTGGTTCTGTGCAAGTGCCGGGCATTCACTTGCTATGTGGTTTATGGTTTCACTTTTCGTATTGCACTTCCTACATATGGGAGAGATGTTATTTCCGTCTATCGTACTTTGAACATATCTGGTTCTTAGGGCCTGAGTCTTGTGGCCGCTGTTATCATTCCTTCAGTTTCCTTCTTGAGTTCTCCCCTCTGTAGCCATTGCCAATTGTCATCGCTGGCTAGTTCTTTAGTCTGTCTCATGTATTGTCCATGCATTGGTTTGTTGTGCCAGTCCTCTGTTCTTTCTGTCTTTCTCCTGTCTCTGTTATATTTCTGGGTCTTCGTCTGCTTTTATTAGTCCTTCTTCCCATGCACTCTTTAGCCACTCGTCTTCACTGGTTTTCAGATATTGCCCAGTGCTCTGTTTTCGATGTTGACGCAGTCCTCTATACTTAGTAGCCCTCTCCCTCCTTCCTTTCGTGTTATGTATAGTCTGTCCGTATTTGCTCTTGGGTGTAGTGCTTTGTGTATTGTCATATGTTTCCTGGTTTTCTGATCTATGCTGCGGAGTTCTGCCTTCGTCCATTCCACTAGTCCTGCGCTGTATCTGATTACTGGCACTGCCCATGTGTTTATGGCTTTTATCATATTTCCGGCGTTGAGTTTTGACTTGAGTATCGCCTTGAGTCTCTGCATATATTCTTTCCTGATCGTGTCCTTCATCTCTTGGTGTTTTATATCTCCTCCTTCCATTATTCCCAGGTATTGTATCCTGTCTCATCTATGTGTTTGATGTTGCTCCCATCTGGTAGCTTTATCCCTTCAGTTCTCGTACTTTGCTTTTTGTATGTTGACTAAGGCGCATTTTTCTATTCCAAACTCCATCCTGATGTCCTCAGATACAATCCTTACTAGTCTGGATTAGGGTATCTATTTCCTTGATGCTCTTACCATACAGCTTGATGTCGTCCATGAACATCAGATGGTTGATTCTGTTTGCCTCTTTTCTTGAGTTGGTACCCGGCATCCATCTTCTGTAGTACTTTTGTCAGGGAATCATGGCTACTACGAAGAGTAGTGGGGACAGTGAGTCGCCCTGGAAGATCCCTCTCCTGATATTAACCTCTGCTAGTCTTATTCCAGAGCTTGTAAGTATTGCGATTCCAGTTGCGCATTGTATTTTTGAGGAAAGCTGATGGTATTTTCCTCTGCCCCATATATTTTCAGGCATTCTATTAGCCATGTGTGTGGTATCATGTCGAAGGCTTTCTTATAGTCTATCCATGCCATGCTTAGGTTGGTTTTCCTTCTCCTACTGTTCTTCATTACCATTTTGTCTATCAGGAGCTGGTCTTTTGTGCCCCTACACTTCCTTCTGCAGCCTTTCTGTTGGTGGGGGAATGGTGTTTGTTTCCTCTAGGTAGTTGTATAGCCTTTCACTGATGATACCTGTTAGTAACTTCCACATTATTGGTAGGCAGGTGATAGGCCTGTAGTTACTGGCTATATTTCCCTTACTCTTGTCTTTTTGTACTAAGGATGTTCTTCCTGTGGTCATCCATTTGGGTGCTTGGTGATTTGAGATACAATGCTGGAGTGTTCTGCTATTCGTGGGTGTAGGGCCTTGAAGTTTTTGAGCCAGTATCCATGGACTTCATCGGGACCTGGGGCTTTCCAGTTTGGCATTTTCTTTAGTTGGTGTCTGACTGTGTCTGTCGTGATGTCTGTGAATCTTTGTTTTATTCTCCCTGTTTCTTCTTCTTCCATTGACTTCCTGGAGCCATGTTGCATGTTTGTTGTGTGATACCGGATTGCTCCATATGTTTTCCCAGAGTCTCTTACTTGGTTCGGCTTCAGGAATTTCTGGGTGGTTGTCTTCCCCTCTTAGTTGGCTGTATAGTCTTTTCTGGTTGGTTCCGAATAGTTTGTTCTGTTGGTATCCCTTATTCCTGTTCATGGTATCGTTTGGATCTTGATGTGCTTTGGCCTTAAGAAGCCTCTGTTTTACATCTTCTATTGTGTTGTTTAATCCCCTCTCTTGTACTTTGTATTTCTCGTTGAGTTCCTCCCTTGTTTTCTTGCTTCTTAGCCTTTTTTCTGCCATCTCTTTCAGTTTACTCAAGTCAGATCTCATCACCGTGATTTGCTTTTCCAGTCGCCTTTTCCAAGGAGGTTGCTGTTTTGGCTTTCTGTTGGGTTGGTTGTGCTGGTGGTGTTGGTGTTTCGAATCCCATCAGTTCTGCTACTAATCTTGCTCCTGCATATGTCAAGTTATTTGTTTCTGTGATACTGGTGGTCTGTATTATGCCCATTATTTCATTGACCTCACTTGTTTTCTCCCTTAATTTCTTGGTGTTGTAGGCTTTCATGGAGGGGATCTTTGTTCTCTCTGTATCTGGCTCCATCCATTGTCTAATCTTTTCTACCCATTCCGTCCTCTCTGTTACTTCGTCGGTGTTTCTTCGTGTGTCGTTGTTTGATACCTCATCCTCCCTGTCGTCTTTCTGTGGCATCGTCTCTCAGTTCGTCTTCGTGTAATTCGTTGTCGTGTGACATTTCCCTTTCCAGTTCTTCTCTTTCTGTTGGGGAGAGCCAGTTCTTTTCTTTATGTTCCTTACTTGGTCTGCCAGCCTCTGCTCTGTTTGGGGGGTGTTATTCCTCTCATTCCAGATGTTGACCAATCTTCTTCTATATCCTCTCTCTGTCGGGTTGCTTTTGATGTAGCATCTCCATATTTCCTTATTTTCTTCTCTTGTCCATTTCTTCCTTTTTGCCTCTGTAGCTCCAATCTCAGGCTGTTGATTATTGTCGTTGTGGTGATCAGTTGCTGGATGACGACCTCCAAGTACCTGACCGTCTTCCCTTCAATTGGGTTGAATACCTGGTTGCCGGAACGAAGCTCCTCTGTTGCCAGGAGGTTCCATTTACGTCGTTGTCGGTTAATCCTTCATTTCTTTCCATCATTGCTGAGTTTTGCTATTTAACCATAGCTGGACCCTACCCCATCAGGGATAGGTACTCATTTACAGCTGAGTAGACTTAGGAAATTATGGTAAAGATCCTTTCCCAAGGAATCCAACGACTGACCAGAGCCAGTGTTGCTTAACTTGACTTAAGTCTATTGACGACCTAACCCACTCCTCCACGGCGCCACATATTATTATTATTATTATTATTATTATTATATTATTATTATTATTATTATTATTATTATTATTATTATTGTAATAAATGCAATTAACAAGATTAGACGGCTAAACAAAAAGAAATGCCATTCGGGTAACAAGCAACAAATGAAAATTCCCCTCCTACTGGGCTGGCTGGCGATAGTGTATTAAGGCTGCGTCAGTGAGCCATAATGGTGGAAGATGTTCAGTTGCTCATTAGCGTTGTTTACTCACCTGTCGTTGCGTCATAATACTCAGCCCTACAGGGATGATTCATAGCTGTTGCTTCAAGAAACTTAGCTCTGAAAAACTGCTGTTGCTCTCTGTTTCACGTTGTGAAAGATCCTTCTTCCAACAGGTCGTTCCCTCAGAAGAGAAATTTTGTATGATAACGAGTTTCATTAATTCTGTACTGAATGTACCAAAGTACACTTAGAATGACAAATGGGATCATTTTTCTTACCTACTATATTAGTTACTTGAGGAAATACTATACGAGTGTTTAATAATAATAATAATAATAATAATAGTAATAATAATAATAATCAATAATAATAATAATAATAATAATAATAATAATAATAATAATAATAATAATAATAATAATAATAATAATAATATTTCAACATTCACTATTTTCTGATTAAATTGTTGTTCATTATTTGTTTTTTGTCAATATCTGCCAGAAATATAGTGAATTGGTAATATTATGGGATTTTGATAATAATAATAATAATAATAATAATAATAATAATAATAATAATAATAATAATAATAATAATAATAATAATTCAGATCAGAGAGGCTGATACGTATCAGTAGACCAGGCGTGACGTTGATTGGCAAAATCAAGAAGAAAGTATGACTCATTGATGAATATTAAGACCTGAAAATAGAAATAAAAAGGATATGTGATATGCCAGTGGAAATTGTACCCATAATCATAGGACAACCATTCAGAATC
>NC_087215.1:51740175-51750175 GCF_015104395.2 Macrobrachium nipponense | reverse complement strand
GTACTTGCATTACTTCATACAAGGAAGTTATGATTTGAGCCCATTCTGTTTGTGTGTTTGTTACCAATATTATTCGCAGTAGGATATCTGTTGCTTTTGACGTAATTGTGATCAGAGGAGAACTTCTTCGTGATTAGCAACAGGTAATTAGATTTTATGAGAGATCCGGATGTGGCCGATGCATTTTTATTTGTTTATTATTAATTTTATTTAGTAATGTATTTGAAGATTTGCAGTCTCTGAAGTGTCGAATATTTGTTTATTTTAGATTGGGACACGTTCAATGCCCCTCTTAACATTCGAATCTGCTATTTTCTCCTCTCAGGCGATTGTCACAGAAGTACGAACGTCAAATCAAACGGAATATTGACTGTTTTACCTGATTATCTGGGACTCATAGGCCTACTCTTGGTTGAATTACTGGATGTTCGGCGTTTCACGTGATTTCCCCGGTTTCATAGGCCTACTCTTGATAGAATGATCTCTCTTAGGCTGGTTGCCTCGTCCTTAAAACCAGTACTCTAGGCTCTTTGGAATCTCATGGGCGCTGTCTGAGTTTTTCGTTTATTTATTTCTTTTTTTTCGAGTAATCTTCGAGTTTTTGCTGATTTTTTAAAATTTATTTTTCTGCTTTAACAACTGCTCGTCGCCCTTTTGAACTTCCAGAAGTGAGTAAATTTTTCTTCTGTTCATAAATTTACAGAATTCCTAATTTAATATTTGTATTTAAATCGGTCACTTTTATTTGTATTGAAATCGCTCATTTAATATAATCAGGTTTTTTGCCTTTTGGATTACCGTGAACGGTATTTATTTATTTATTTATTTTTACCCTCGTTAAATTCATTCGCACAACCCGTAAAATACATCAGTAAATGAAAATAATAACTGAAGAATGTTGTCATACCGACCTTACTTGTGATCTCTCTCTCTCTCTCTCTCTCTCTCTCTCTCTCTCTCTCTCTCTCTTTTAACCTCGACCTGTTGATGACCCACCTCAGCCGACTGACTCGCAAGTATATAATATAGGTGAACAGAGGCACTCTAGGCTCAGCCGACCGAAGCCAGACCGCACAGTCCACACATGGGCCTAATCCGAGATTTCGAGTTAGCAAGGCAAACCCAGTACCATCTGCGCAGGTCCTTCATCTGCGCTACACAGCCTATTCCTAGAGAGAGAGAGACGAGAGAGAGAGAAAGAGAGAGAGAGAGACGAGAGAGAGAGAGAGAGAGAGAGAGGAGGGGGGTTGGGGGGATGCGTCCGGTGCCCACATTTGCATCCGAAAGGTTTTTAGAATCTATTTATGAGTGGATCTGCTCGCATATCATTTAGAGAGCAATTATCATTTCTAGTTTTTAGTTAATGTCACATATAGATCATTTCCAAATTTTGCATCTCTGAAATCACGCGGTTCCTCATTCAGATGATTCTCAAAATGAACACTGTCAAAGTTTAAAATATTCTGGAAACATGATTTCAAAATATGACATGTTTTCGGAATCATGTTTACAAGGAAAAGTTCTTGACATTAAATTTACGTTACCGGCTGTTGAAATAATGAGATAATTAGCATTTTAAATTAATGGTTGGCTACGATTATTTAAAATGGATGAACTATATATATATATATATATATATATATATATATATATACACACACACACATATATATATATATATATATATACATATATATATATATATATATATATATATGATTATAATCACTTTAGCACGTGATTCATTTATCACATATCCACAGGTGAGAAATAAGAAGCAGTGTATGTCCTGACCGGTTTCGACCTTATTTCCAAGTCATTGACGAAGTCCTTCGTCAGTGGCTTGGAAATAAAAGTCGATATCGATCAGATTTACACCCTGCTTCTTATTTTTCACCTGTGGATATATAGTAATATATAATATATTTATATATATAATATATATATATATATAATAGTGTGTATATGCATGCATGTGTTTGTGTGTGTGTATGAGTATGTTGATTCACGAATTCTTATATAAATGGAAAGAGGGAAATGCAATGTGATGACGCCGCCAGTAACATGAGAGGCCTGTTTGTATAAAGTTAGAACCCCAGAAGTTGTCTACCTCACTGTTTACTGGGAGAACTTCCAGTGTTCTTCCTTTCTCTTAGTAAGAAGAGAGAAAGATAGAGGGAGAAGGAAAGTTGTGAGGGTAAGTCGATGACTGGGTCTCTTTTCCTTCTACTAATGATACTTTTATTCTCTTATTCGTGAAGCATTTGTCGGCCTGCCTTCAATTTTCATATATCAAGTCCTTACTTACATACATATTTATGTATATACATGTATGTATGTACAGATGTATGTATGCATATTATATATATATATATATATATATATATATATATATATATATATATATATATATATATATATATATGTGTGTGTGTGTGTGTGTGTGTGTGTGTGTGTGTGTGTGTGTGTGTGTCTTGATCTGTTTGAGCTTGTCATTGCATTCTTATTACTATCTTTTTAATTGGCAAGTAAATTGTCTGTATTTGTTACTTCAACCTAATAATAATAATAATAATAATAATAATAATAATAATAATAATAATAAACAATATTAATAATAATAATAATCATCATCATCATCATCATTATCATTATTATTATTATTATTCAAATCTTGTTTCGCTACTTTACGGAAACCAATTACTTTGCGCTGAATAGAAATTTTATTTAACGAACATCTTTTTAAAGAGGTAAGTGGATTTCCCTCAGTTCTCTTTACAAGGAACCTAAGGTTTAATTCAATCACTCTGGTTGTCAGATGATCGTGTCTTGGTTTCCTGTTTTTTTTCTTTTTTTTTACTGTTTTGTATTGAGTAAATATGTTTTATATTTTGATTTAATTGTCCTTGCTTCTTGCCATGCTCAGTCCATTTTGTATTCACGTTATCATAATAAGCAAGACTTCCAGATGCTATCGTTTTATTTTACCCTACTTGTTAATTCTAACTTGTTGATTGGTTATCTTTTTTCTGTTATGTATTATATTCGCCTTGAAGAAATGCCCTTATTCTATAAAGAAAAACAAATAGTTTATTTCTCGTTTGTTTTTATATCTCGTGGAGCTTCCTTACTATAGTCGATTCACTTGATTTAGATTCTTGAGCCTACGAGACGTTTGTTTGGCGGCCTCTGATTGGCTGGTACCGGGAGGTAGGCCGCTCGCTCAGTGTCTCATTATTTTCGTCAGTGGCCTAGAAAACTAGCAAATATGTTTATATTTCTTCATTTGTCTCACGTTTTGCAAAAGATAGGAAAGTTTTGGTCATACCATAGGATTCGGTATTAATTGTACAACCAAGTCATCTTTTCCTGAAATCAGTAAGATAAAACACAAAGGAATTACAACGAGTAAAAGTTAAGAGAGAAGCATTTAATTCTTTGTACATGTTTTTACTTATCGGATTTTACATCATTCATGCGATTAAGATAAAATAAAACGTGTGTTTTCATACAACAAATTCACCCCGAATACGCTGGTGCTTTCAGATTTTAGATGCGTGTGATATGTGAAGAGAAAATGAAGAATATGTCTTATTATGTTGCATCCGCAAACGATTCAAGTTTGACGGTATTGCCGAGAGAAAGTGATCTGCAAGCCATCGTTGCGTTTGTCGTCTGAGCGAGAGATTTGAGTTGCCAATTAGCGATATAAGAGGTTGCAGTTTCGTCAATATTTACCATGTTGTATCATTACATTTCCTATAAAGAAATACACAGAATTCCCATTATGACTTTCGAACAGACTCAAATTGTTTCAGAATATTGTTTTTAATTTTATTATATGAATGAATATATTTTAAAACGAAAGAGATATCAGAGACTTATTTGAGTGATATGAAATAATAATCTCAGTGAAGTAATAAACAACAGAGAGTTAAGAAAGATTGACTTTCTTTCAGGCTGAGTCAAGCACGGATGCAACATGATAAGACATATTCTTAATTTTCTCTTCACATATCACACGCATCTAAAATCTGAAAGCACCAGCGTATTCAGGGTGAATTTGTTGTATGAAAACACACGTTTTATTTTATCTTGATCGCATGAGTTATGCCAAATCCGATGACAAATAAAACAGGTATAAAGAATGGAAGGTTTCTCTCTTCATTTTTACTCGTAATTCCTTAGTTTAATCTTATTGATTTCAGGAAAAGATTATTTAGTTTTATAATTAATACCGAATGATAGTTTTCAAAGCTACAAGCGAAAATATGACACACTGAACAAGCAGCCTACCTCCCGGTACCAGCCAATCAAGCGACCGCCAAACAAACGTCTCGTAGGCACAAGAATCTACCTTATGTGAGTCGACTATAGTCTGTGTGAACGTGTCCTTGCCATTTCCTTTGAAGATTCTTTGACTGATTTTTCTTTATTTCGTCTCTTGTACAAGTCCTTGTTAGTTTCTGTTATGCTTCCTTGGCTTCTTTTGTACAGTTTTCATTTTCAGCTTGCAATCGTTCCTTTTGCTATTCCTTGACGGTTTCCTTGGCAGCTCTTGTGCACCTTATTGATTGAGCTTGTACAATTCCCTTGACAGCGTTTGTGCAGTTTCCTTAGTTTTTGCTTAGTTCTGATTTAGGCCCCCCGTGTCGTAAACGTTATCTAATATTCCTGCACAGGTCCCTTGAGAATTCCTGTGCAGTTATTACACCTTACTGTGCCTGCAGGTCCCTTGCCAGATCCTTCGGCGTTTCATTGGCAGCTCCAGTTCAATTTCCTTGGCATCTCATGTGGAACTATTTTCATGTGCTATCATTTGCAGTTCCTGCGCATTTCTTTGGCAGTTTCTTTCCAGTTTCCTTGGTAGCTCTCGCAAGTATTCATCTGGATCCAGTCCAGTGGGGTTAACATGCAGCATTTTGAAAAGTTAATATACATTCATACAATTTCCAGGGTAGATACCTTGCAGGATCCACAACAGTAGGTACCTCTTACAGTGCAATAAGCTTTCACTATCTTATGCAATTACCTTTTCATTTATCACACAGTCAGGTTGCTAGTTCGTTCACCTGTAGCTCACCAGATCTGCGCAGTTATTTGCTGTTTAGTTCGTGGCCGATTAAGAAACTCTTGCACAATGTGCTAGTTGATTCCTATGAGTTTTTTTTTTTTTCATACTACGGGATGCCCCATGGATTTTACTTTATCAGCGAACTATAAAGAATTAACAATCATATACTCCTGACTTCATTGAATCTATCGAATGGCCCTCAAAAAGTCCAAATCTCAACGCAATGGATTTTACCATGTGGAGTTTACTGTTACATCAACTTCAGCTACAGAGGAGAGAGGTCACAGACATACAATCCTTAAAAACTCAGTTGATGGGAGCTTGACCGTCTACGTCGTTGTGCAGCAGCCAACACCACAGCGAACATATGCGTTTTGTTCTGTTTAAACAGTATTTCTGTTAACAACAACTATACCAAATTTCCTATTATTTTTGTGGAGCACCCTGTATGTATATAAGCCCATTAGGGTCTGTAGAATGCTGTTCTGCTTTCATTTCCTGATCTCGCAGCCTGCTGTCATTGTCATCGGGTTTATAAATTACAAATTATATGTATATTAGAAACTCACGAGAGGTAATACGACTTTCTTCGGGTTTACATACTGTGGGAAAACAACCATAGTAACTTGGTGACGTAATCCTTAAGAGGCACTTAAGCCGTCAGCATTACGGCTTGTGAAGTCAGGAGAGAGAGAGAGAGAGAGAGAGAGAGAGAGAGAGAGAGAGAGAGAGAGAGAGAGATTAGCCACAATACCCAGGAGGGTGAGATGAAGTTGCCGTCATCGTAAAGGTGTAAGTGGAAGGCAATGTCATCCCTGGAAGACCACCTTAGGAAGATCATCCTTGGAAGATCTAAGCATTTGTGTGAAATCCCTTTGATGTTTTGATATTTTAAGCTAAGATTGTAAACTGTAAGTGGTTGGGTTTTGTTTCTTAGAATCTATATTTTGTGCTGGATAAAATTAAGGCTAAAATATTAATTTGATCATTGATATAGTTACTTTAGAATATACGTGTTAAGTTTTTTTTATAAAGTTGACCCAAATAATTATTTCTTTATAATTTGTGTTGATGTTTTTTAGTAGCCAATTTTATTAAAGTTAACGACATAGTTGGAAATTTTCAGTTGAAAAATATCAGTAACATAAGAGGGAGAGAAACTGAAAACATAGAAAAAACTTGGTATCTAAACATTTAGAGAAACAGAGACTTGACTGATAATGGTGATCATAAATTGAAGGTAAAAGCAAATGTTAAGTTAAATTATGGCAATTTAAAAATGAGCAGGGAGACATTAAACGGTAAGTTTAACCCAAATGTTTATATCAGATGTTGGAGTTATGTCAACTGAAAATGGAAGAAGTGAAAACACTGATAAATAGGCTGTTTTTAAAGAAAGAGGTAAAATTTATATAAAAAGCATGAATAATAACCGTTAAGGGTAAAAGAATTATCTTTTAAACCCAAGATTCATATCCAGTCGTGTTGCTTGTCAAAGTGCTCAATTAGTGTCACATATCAAAGGTTAATCGATTGAGTGGGAGACATTGAGTTCCCAGTGTATTCAGAAACTCGGCGATAAAATTGGCAGAAAAATTGAGTGAAATTATAGAAGGTTATATACGTAGACTTATATTTCAATTAACCCTTTAAAACGCCGACTGGACGTATTTTACGTCGACATTTTTTGTCTCTCGGGTGCCGACTGGACGTATTTTATGTCGACATACAAAAGTTTTTTTTTTTAAATTCGCGGAAAAATACTTTTAGGCCTACCAGCGAAAACTCTTGAATCACGCGCCTTGGGGGATGCTGGGATTTAGTTCACGGACCAAGGTGTTGGTTTTGTTTACAATCGTTACGCAGGCGCGCAAGCGCGAATTTCTTTCTTGCCGCACTAAAAAGTATCTGTGACACATCTCTGAAATTATTTCGTCACTTTGACATAATTTTTGTACCATTTTAAATTAGCCGTTACATAGAGTATTATATAATTAATAAAGAAATGAGGACAGAATAAGATTATGCAGGAAATGAAGACAGCCTTTACTCTACTTAGCTTTTCGGGTGAAACAGTGAAATAAGTTTGGCTGGCTGTCTCTAGAAACGATGAAAAGAAAAATAAGCATTAATAATTCAATGGAAAAAGCCTGATAAAGCTCAGGCTATTGATTTCCACTATCAGAGGTCTTTCTATTGAAAACTTGCCGAAAGTCTTGTCAGACAGTTTCTTGGAGGCACCAAGGAAGTTCACTTCTTCACACAAATACTGTGTGGAAATCAGAAACCCACGGAATGCATGGTTAGCTGTCTCACTCTCTCCCTCTCAATCTTTAGAACTCTCTCTTTGGTTCTGTTTTCCCCAACTCGTATAGCCTTCTGACCTTCAAAAGGCAAGTACGGCTTCCTTTAGGTCTGAACCTTTCTCTTCTATCTGATAAAGGAAACGGATAAATGAGAGGTAAGACCCAGGAAGGATCGGATAACGGAATAAATGTATGTGGGAGCCGCACACAAACAGCAAGGATGAGGAATAGGGATTAGCGGTTGGGGCTTAAGGGGCTTAACCGCTGATAGTCTCTCCCCTAAGAGGATAAAAGAGGTCGCCGGGATAAGGAAGGCGCGTGTAATCACACAGAGAAGGATTGCAGGACGCCCAGGACGTGGTCTGTAAGATGGTGCCAGTTTTTCTTTGTTTGTTTAGTTTGGAGGCTCGGTTTTGTGAGCCTGGGTCTCCGTTTTCTTTAACTTTTTTTTTTTGTTTTTGTTTTTTTTGGCAGTCATGCATATGTTTAAGATCTCCGATCGATGTTTCTAAACCTGAGGCCGTATCCTGGCCGAGACGGAAGCGCTTGTCAATTATAGTCTCTCCCTTCAATTATAGTCTTTCCCTTTCTGTGTTACTTATTGCCTAAATATAGTGAATTCGATACTAAATTATGTATGTAGTTCCATACTGATGAATATTAGTCACGAATGCGTTAATAACCAAAAAGCCTTATATATGTTACGACCTCGGGGAGGTCGCGACACGTAAAACTCACCTCTTCGAGGTGTCTTGGTAGCGTTGACCCTGAGCGGACCGTCCCCCCCCCCCCTCTCTCTCTCTCTCTCTCTCTCTCCTCTCTCTCTCTCTCTCTCTCAGCCTCAACACCTAAGGTCGCTAAATCAGATCCAGGGTGATAAAATATAGACTTTATTTGTAAGAACAACTGATTAACTAAATGAGTCAAATTCTGAAACTCTAGAATAAAACATGATAAGAAACTCAAATGTTGAAAAAAAAAGATAACTCAAATACGAAACAAAATAGAACTGGGGATTAGACCAAAACCCGTCCACATCCCTTTCTCTCAACAACTAAACACCAGTCAAAGATTTCCAGTTCATAATAATTTTCCCAGTTTAATAAAAATACACAAAAGTCATTAGTCACACCCTACAACTAGCACCATGAGGTGGATTGCCAGATCCATCTGAGAAAGAAGGAATTCCACATAAATAAATTGCAAATAAAATCAAAATAATGATAATGAATGCTCCTGGAACAAAAGTCACATATGAAAGATAACACCTTTTGAAAATAAAGTTCAACAGGTAAAAGACAAAGATACACTTGGGCATCAATGTGAATATGCTTACTCTTTCGGCAGCAAACACACACCAGGAAAAAAAGACAAGTCCAAGCTGACTGCGATAAGCGGCTCCCAAGTTGTGCTCAGCTATCCTTCATCTTTCGTATCATATAATGGAACAGACACTCACGTACTCATGAACTTACGGTTAATAGTCCCATCCATGATATCTGACCAAAACCAGATCGGAAGTGTACCTACTTCCGCCCATGTACAAACACGCGAACTCCATGCCTTTGGTCGCGGATGCACGAGCGAGCTGAGCTCACAGTCTTCAAAGCGATGAATCCAAGTTACGGAATCCCGCTCTGTCTTTGTGGGAGCCAGTGAGGAGGACTACAAAAATGTTCCGACACACTCGTTTTTCCCATCTCCTGAACTGAGATTTTGCTATCCTTTTCACAAGGCAACACAAACAGTCTTATGTACCTACATAATTGCTGAGTATCTACCCTATATGTAATATGTGCGTCTGCTTAATGTTTTTCATGATTTGCTTTTGCCGTCGAAACTAGTTCGTTATTCGTATTTGTGCTCTCGCTTACGCGGTACAAAATTTGCATAATGAAAGTAGCAGATTTGCTATTGTTGCTGAACTTGGAAAAGAGCAAAGTGAGGCAGTCTTAGAATTGCATGTATTCGTAAACGAACAGAGTTTTAGACAGACAAACAAACAAACAAACAGACAGGCAGCCAGAAAGAGAGACAAACAAGCGAAGAGACACCAAAGAAAGAAAGAAAGAGACCTACACATACAAACGCAGAGCGAGATTAACCAGAATTTTGAGCATAAAGTTTTTTTTTTATTTTTTTTTTTTTTACGAACATGATTACGATAAATCGATCATTGTTTAACGAGCGAAATGTACATAAGTATGTCAGAATATATATATATATATATATATATATATATATATATATATATATATATATATATATATATCTATATCCTTCTAATTTCTTTTGCACCAATGGTATTCTATCGAGTCACGGGCTACTAATATATATTTATATATATATATATATATATATATATATATATATATATATATATATATATATATATCTATATATATATATATATATATATATATATATTATATATATATATATATATATATATATATATATATATATATATATATATATATATATATATATATATATATATATATATATATATATATATATATATATATATATATATATATATATATGTATATATATCCTTCTAATTTCTTTTGCACCAATGGTATTCTAACGAGTCATGGGCTACTAAACCTGCGTTGAT
>NC_087215.1:51730175-51732675 GCF_015104395.2 Macrobrachium nipponense | reverse complement strand
ATGTTCATTACCTGCTTCTCTTTTATTAAGGCCGATTCCATCATTTGACTCTTGTACCGGCAGTTGCTGCTATAAATTACACGTGACATATTCCAGTTTATTCTATGGTTATGTTCATTTATATGGTTGAAAATAGCCGAGTTCTGTTGTCCATACCTAACTGACCGTTTGTGTTGTATTAATCTCTGGGGAAGTGATTTACCTGTAAATCCGATGTAAGATTGGTCACAGTCCTGGCATGGGATCTCATATACCCCAGAGTCTTTGGGCGATGTCTTTTGTTGGACGTTAATCAGGGATTTGGCTAAGGTATTTGGGTAGGTAAATGCAAAAGGGTTGGTTTACCCAAGGGTGTGAGTTACTCTCTTAATCGTCTCCAGGTGGGGAATTTTTATTTTATTGTTGGGTGTGTCTCTGGTCGTCTTTCTTTAGGGGGTCGGTAGAAAATTACGTTTGCTTTTTGAATTGCTTTCTCAATTATATGGTCAGGATACTTTAAAGATGAAAGTTGCTTGCGAATTAGTTCAAATTCTTTTTCCAGGAAATCTGGGGAACAAATTCGTAAGGCTCTTAAAAATAGGTTGCTAGCTACACCTATCTTGATATTATTGTCATGATAGCTAAAGTAGTGAATATATGAAAGTGAGAACGTTGGTTTTCTGTATATGGTAAATTTGTATTCTGTCGTGTCTCTGATTATTAAAACATCAAGAAAAGGAATTTTGTTGTCTGTTTCCCATTCAACTTTAAATTTGATGCTGGGCACTAATGCGTTTAATTTTGAGAGGAATTCATTAAAATTACCCCACTTATTATCCCAAAATGTTAGTATGTCATCCACGTATCTCATCCACAGCATGTTTTTGGGTTTTATTGCATTTATTACTGTAGTTTCAAAGTATTCCATGTACAGATTGGCTAAAATAGGACTTAAAGGACTACCCAACCCATACTACACCCGAATTTTTGCTTGTAGAATGATTCCCCGAATGAAAATACGTTATTAGATGCAAATAATTCAACTAACTTTATTATTTTGTCAAGTGCCAAAGGGAAATGATCTGAACTAGGGGATAATTTTTCCCAAAATTAAAAACTGAAGAACATCCTGTACTGGTACTTTTGTGAATAGGGAGTCTACGTCCAGGCTTAAAAGTTTTATGTTGTGAAGTGGTATATGTGCTTCTCTGAATTTGTGACAAAAGTCTTCCGAATGTTTGATGTGGCTGGGAGAAAAAGTGCCTAAAAAAGGAGAAAGGAGGCCAGCTAACCATTTAGAAATTTTGTAATTGAAAGCTCCGGCGCATGAAACGATGGGTCTGAATGGAAGATTGTCTTTGTGAGTTTTGGGAAGACCATAAAAGTAGGGTAATTTAGGATTAATTACTTTAAATTTCTCTAATAGTTCAATACTCTTTGTCTTGGCCAATTAATCTTACTTTCCGAAAAAATTCTGTGGGAACGTTCTGGAGGGGATTTTTCGTCAGTTTTTCGTAAGTATTTGTGTCGCTAAGGAGCTGGTTGATTTTGTCGAGGTAGAAGTCTTTGTCCATTATTACAATTGGACTCTGCAATCAAACCCCTTCCCTCTATCACACAAGATTTTCCTGGAAGAAAGAATCACCAATACGAGAAACGACATCTTCGTGCTACGCAGAGTGATATATGGAACTCAATCTAATCTTCGCCTCCTCACTACGGACCACGTATACAGGTATCTGATTTCATTCTGTTCCGACATTGCTGCCTATAATAGCGTGACTCATTCCAACAGACTTTTACGCAAGTTAAATAACCTAATAGATAATAGCGCATGGAATAATCTTGAACAACAAGACAAAGTTTTAAACTTATCACACCCCCTTACTGTAAATCAACAAAGACGGCAAAATTGTAATAATGGACGAAGACTTCTACCTCGACAAAATCAACCAGCTCCTTAGCGACACAAATACTTACGAAAAACTGACGAAAAATCCCCTCCAGAACGTTCCCACAGAATTTTTTCGGAAAGTAAGATTAATTGGCCAAGACAAAAAGAGTATTGAACAATTAGAGAAATTTAAAGTAATTAATCCTAAATTACCCTACTTTTATGGTCTTCCCAAAACTCACAAAGACAATCTTCCATTCAGACCCATCGTTTCATGCGCCGGAGCTTTCAATTACAAAATTTCTAAATGGTTAGCTGGCCTCCTTTCTCCTTTTTTAGGCACTTTTTCTCCCAGCCACATCAAACATTCGGAAGACTTTTGTCACAAATTCAGAGAAGCACATATACCACTTCACAACATAAAACTTTTAAGCCTGGACGTAGACTCCCTATTCACAAAAAGTACCAGTACAGGACGTTCTTCAGTTTTAAGGGAAAAATTATCCCCCTATTCAGATCATTTCCCTTTGGCACTTGACAAAATAATAAAGTTAGTTGAATTATGTGCATCTAATAACGTATTTTCATTCGGGGAATCATTCTACAAGCAAAAATTCGGGTGTAGTA
>NC_087215.1:51712675-51725175 GCF_015104395.2 Macrobrachium nipponense | reverse complement strand
TTCCGTGCTCGAATTCAGTCAGCACTTCCTTTTCTACATACGAAATCTGTTCATCCAAACAATGCACGTGGATTTCTGTCTTTCCCTTTGATTCTATTTTCAAAGACTATGGAAAGTTTGCTGTGGAGGCGGGTTGGTATTCTTGAAGAGTACTCTGAAATAGTTTCAGGCCCTATTATGTGTTAAGTTTTTAGAGGCACGTCTCAAACTTATGTATTTTTCTTTGTTTTCTCTCTTTCAAAATTAGTATCAGAGTTGTTTTTTTAATTTTCGTAGACTTCTCCGTGTTTTTTTAATCGTATGGTTTTTTATAAGATTTTTTTTTATTTTCATTTATTTTTACGGGCTACCTGCAAGTCAAATTATTTTTTTTTTATTTCAGAATTTTGTTTTAGGGGCTTTGGAATAATTGTCCGCTGAAAACATGCCAGGATTTTATAGGATATATTATAATTTTCGAGTTCTCAATTTTCATTATTCATAAGGTCAAAAATATTACCCAAGTTTCTTTCTTTCTTTTTCTTTTTTTATCTTCCTTGCTTCTTTTTCTTATAGAACTTTTTATAAAAAATCTTCGATGATTATATCCAGAACTTTAAGACGTTTCGGACTTATTTTGCTATAATTGTTTTTATTCTATTTTAGAGTTGCTTTCTGAAAATAACCTTTCTGGTAATTTTCCGTTGAAATATTTGAAAAATGCAACTGGAAAATACCCAGCTATGCATTCACAGCTTAGACATCCACACACACCAAAATTTCGAAATCCTTGCCTCAAACACACTTCCGTTCACTCCCGCCCCTCGCCGTTCCTCCCTCCCGAGGAAGGCCCCCTTCCCCTTTATGCCCCTCCCCCCGTATACTTCATTACCTCTTGGTAATGCGAGGGAAACATGCTCTCCCGACCTCCCCTCCTCAAGGGAATTTATGTTGGCTTGGTGGGTTTGTACCTTTGCCTACCTCGTCCCAGCCGGCGAAGCCATTGCCTCGTCTGAATGCCGTGGAACGCTTCAAGTGACGATGTGACATTATGATATTGTCACGCTATAAAATATATGAATTGTTCGAATTGAAGACGATATCACATTCGTATTTTTTGTCGGAATCTCTGTTTTTAAGGGATAAACTGTGACATTTATGTGGAAGAATGAGACGTTCTAATGCTGTCATGTTGTTACAATACAGGAGGTGTTGCAATATATAATGACATGGAACCTGTTTATTTTTCTTGAATGTTTTAAAAGATTGTCTACAATAATGTAGCAAAGTAATATTCTCCCGGCATAAAGACTTGTAAGGTATAGCTGTTGAAAGTATATGAATATTTTTAATGTTATGTGATATAGTGAAAAATTCTGTGACATTACACAAGTGTCACATTAACCAAGATATAGAACTGAAATGTAAAATGGAATCAGAGCCGGGAAGCAGGACAAAAAATGTGTTGTGTCTTATATTTTTAATCCTATTTCAATAAAGGTTATAATGAACAGCAGCGATTTGCTTGGACGGTGCTGAGTCAGTTATGCAGATATGTACATAGATATGTGAATAAGGAGGAAGGTATTTAGAATGATTAGAAATGTCAAAAACAGAAACAAAGAGAAATGTGAATCGGGTTAAAAAAGAAGGATAATGTTGCCACAACATATTTTGAAAATCCAAAGGTAGATGACCAAAAACTTTTTTAGCGACTTTTACCTAAGAAGTAGATCGCCAACATTTACCACGACCGTAAGAAACGGGTTCTTAGTAAGAAGTGAAATTTAATTTTTTTTTATTCTTTCTATAGAAAGGAACCATTCTCCGGGTTGGGTAAATTCGGCTAAAATCTGGTCGCGTTCTTTAACCCTCCGGGTTTTGTGAAAGAAGGTTTTAGACTTTAACCTGTAGACGGAAGTATGGAAGGAATGGGGGAACCGGAAGCTTGAGTTTGTTTGTTGGATTACATTCACTGATTCGTTGCTTTCTGCAGATCACCATTTTCATTCTTGGGGAAACAAGGGAACCTTCAAGGGAGGGAGTCTTACTTTGTATTTTTTTGCTATTTTGCGGCAGATCAGAGTGAGTTAATTGGGAACTGAAATAAAAATATCAGTGGAGTCATGTATTTTTGTTTGTTTACATACACGGCTTTCTTGCTTTTTTCAGATCAAAATTTTGATTAGTATGGAAACAAAAGTTTTAATCCTGACAAAATGACTCCTTTCAGAACAGTATTAAGTATTGGGAAAATACAGTACGTTAATGCTAGAGAAAATTCGATCAATATTACTTTTAGACCCTGTTCACACACGGCGGGACCCGCGGTGATGCAAACTCAATGACAGACTACAGGTGTGTTCACACACAACCGCGCGGATTTTTTTATCCGCCGCGGCACCGCGCGGATCGTGTTTATAAGGTCCCGCTCACACGAGGCGGAATCCGCGCGGATGCAAAATGTGATGACCGTATACATTATGGCGGTTATCGGCGCGGTTCATTCAGTAATCGGTATGGAAGTGGAGGAAATAACATGCTTACGGTATGTTTAAAAGACTGTATCCAAATCTGAGAGAATATGAGATTCTTCATTCATTTCAGAATGACCATATACATACATATATTATATATATGTATGTATATATGAATGTATATATATGTATGTATATATGAATAGATATATATATATATATATATATATATATATTATATATATTATATATATATATATATATTATATATATATATACTAAAATAATACATACATATATATATTATATATATATATCATTTAATCATCATTACATTATATACAATAAATATATTATATAATTTTGTGCAAATGTGTGTACTCATGATTACATATAAGTGAATACGCTGTGCATTATGTTATTTGATGAATTATTGTCCTGATTCAGTGTAAGTTTCGTGATCATTCTGAAACAAATGAAGAACCTGGGCTCCTATTTCTTAGTTTTGGACAGAATCTTTTGAACATATCGTATGCATATTATTCCCTCCACTTCGTATGATCCGCTCGGATAACCGCCATGATGTGTACGGTCGCCATTTTTTGCATCCGCTCGGTATCCGCCTCGTGTGAATTTCTTATTGTTTCCGCTCACAAATAAAATTCCATTTTACCCATTTAGTTTAGAAAAGAGGACAGAACCCACGTTGACAAACAGGCATTGATAACGAATTGCTCTGTGCACAGGAATAATATTAACATTTATAATTACAATGACTCTAGTCAGTCAGAAATCTGCCGGATTATCTGACTGAATGAACAGCGGTGCAAGGCTGGTCGTAAATTTGATGCCCGCGCATAAACTCAAATAAGTTATCTATGAGATTCAGAGTTTATACTGCTGGTAGGATTAATCTCTCTCTCTCTCTCTCTCTCTCTCTCTCTCATAAAATTAATGATCGCGCATTAAGAGACTCACGGTATAAACGTTCCATTAGAACCATTCTCTCTCTCTCCTCTCTCTCTCTCTCTCTCTCTCTCTCTCTCATACACATTTTTTTCCCTCAATATCAACGATATTGGCTTAACGGCCAAAGAGTTCTTTGTCGAGTGAATCTTTATTGTCAACATCACAACGGATTGTTTTGTATGAGTTGGAAATGTGTAGTCTCTCAGGCATCCTTATGCAAACACCGCGAGTAGTTCTTCGGTGATGACGGCGGTTTGGGGGCGTTGAGAGAAATCCTAGAGGAGGAGGAGGAGGAGGAGGAGGAGGAGAAGGACAGGACGCAGAGGAAACGAAGAGAAGGAGCAGAAGCAGCGGAAAAGCTGACACGTCCAGAAAGGATGCTTGAGAGAGAGAGAGAGAGAGAGAGAGAGGAGAGAGAGAGAGAGTACGTCTTAGTATTTCTCTTTCGGGGAGAAGAAAAGTAAGTGGAAGTGATATGTTGTCCTGAGGCGTTTTCTCCTGAAGACGAATAGAGCAGACGTTGGTGGGTCCCCACAAAGCCTACAGGCTCCTTCCCCTCCCCTCCCCCTTCCCCTCCCAATCCCTTCCCCATACAAACCAAACCCCCAACTCTTTAATGTTACCTCCTTAGATGTTGCTTTTGGAAGACGTACTAAGAAAAAGAAATGGCCTACGTAATTTATCAAGTACACGTGGACGAGTCGATTGGCGAAGACGCTTTTCGTCTGCAGTTTATTAATTGTCAAATTTTTGTTCTTTTTTTTTTATTCATTACTTTGGTAATCACTTTCTTTAGATTCCTGTTTGGTTGTCCCTTTAGTCCCATTGTATCATTTGCGTCATTTCCGTAGATTCATAGAGAAATTGATAATCATGTATATTTGTAATACAAATATTACAAGTGCGCACATATACACTATATATATATATATATATATATATATATATATATATATATATATATATATATATATATATATACTATATATATACAATGATTGTATAAATAGGGAGGATTGGTAATGGTAAGGCCAGGTGGCTATTCGGACACAGTGAGACCAGAAATAATAATAATAATAATAATAATAATAATAATAATAATAATAATAATAAGTAAAGCAGGAGATTGTGAATTGCATCATGACCATTACCGTTACAGTCACCATCATAAACAGCAGCTGCAGCAGCAATAATAGGAGTAATAGCATCATCTCTAAAACTACCATTTTAGCAGTAGCTGTAATAAGATTAGCGACTGTATAAGACGAAACTGCAGTCAAGTCAGTGTCATGAAACTCCTTTGTGTTTGTGCGTGCGTGCGTGCGTGTGTGTGTTTTTTTAACCCTCGCGTATCCGGACACAGATCGAATGAAATGCAACCGTAAAACGTGAGTGCGCAAAAGGTTGTCTCGTAAACTCCTTCATTGCCTATGGAGGTGGGCTGTCAGAAATTGTAATGATCTCCAGTAAAATTTATGTTATACCGGAAAAAAAAAAAAAAAAAAAAAAAAAAGTGACCCGAAAAAAAAGTGACCCGCCACTAATGAAAAATTCGGTTTTATTCTGTCGCAGGTTTTTAATAGTCTTTCTCATTAGTCTTTTGTTTTTTTTATGGTGAACTAGTAAGCAGCAAATCAGTAAAGCTTTTAAGCTATCAAGTAAATGAGTATTTGCATACAAAGCCAGCAGCACCAGTTATAAAATTTAGACATTATTGTAAGCTTAATGTAGTATTACCATCTCTTAAATTTGTAAGCAACGTCATCAGTGATGTCGCACAGAAGATCGTTTCACTGAATTACATTGAGAAGCGGAAAAGACTATTGTCTTGGTCCGTATACCGTGACGCTTCTATCGAGCGTGGAAACAAATGTTCCCGAGCAATTACGCAGGCTAAGCCTTGGGAAGCTTAAAGTAAAGGTACTGATGAAGTTCCCTTTTGAAACATCATTGATGAAAGGAAAAGTTTTTGGAGATGGACAAAGCGCTCTGGTGACGGAAGATAAAACTCAATCGTGACCTTTATAGTTTATTTTCGAAGATTCTTTGGACCGCTTGGGACCGTTTGAGTTTTCTTATGGCCTGCTCCCTAAGTCCTCAACAGTCACGTCCACAAGCGTTTCCAGTTTTATACTCCCTTTCCTTGCCTTTGTCGTTTAGCTATGCCTATCTTTTATCCCCTTCATTCATTCATTCAAAATAATAATCTCCAAAATTCTTACTCCATCGACCCAGAATTTTATTTACTTTAGGTAGCATCCCGCCATTTTTAGTTTTCTGTAGAAGAAAATGATTTAGATGGCGCTGTCTGTACGACCGCACGCTTTCTGTCTTCCCTCAGATCTTAAAATCTACTGAGACCAGAGAGCTGCAAATTGCCACGTTGATCATCCATCCTCCAATCATCAAACATACCAAATTGTAGCCCACTAGCCTCAGTAGTTTTCATTTTGATTTAACATTAAAGTTAGCCATGATCGTGCGTCTGGTAGCGATATAGGATAGACCACCACCATGGCGTGGCTGAAAGCTTCATGGACCGCAGCTCATACAGCATTATACCTAGACCATCGAAATATAGATGTATTTTCAGTAGCCATGATTATACGCTGTACAGAAAACTCGATTCTTCGGCGCGTTTTTTACTTGTCTGTTATTTTGAGATCCATTTGCTCATTAACCCTTCTCTTTCCTCATATTTACTCCCCTGCAGAACACTTCATTCTCTCCATAGGTCTTGTTTACCTTTTCCCTTGTATTTTGATAATTTGTCTTAATTTCATTTTACAACTTTGTCTTATCTATTCTACGAGTATCTGTACACAATGTGTTCTGACGTGTAGTTACGCCTCAAATAATGCCTTATTTTCGTTAACTAATCCTCTCAATTCTTCATTCCACCACTTATCGTTATTATATTTTTTCTTTATATCTTCCTAAACCCATAAATTCTCCCTGCTGTCCTTATGACCTCTTCATGTAATTTTAATTCTACTTATGTGTTACTTCAACCCCTCATCATTAATCATCTATTTTCTCCTCATAGGTACACCTCATCTACATTTTATCAACCCACTTACCGTAATTGCCATTGTGCTAATTCTTCTCCAGTTTAAGCACACGAATCATAACTTTAGCTTCAAAGAAAATCATTATATAAATGAGCTTGCTATTCCACGTGCTGTATACTAATACACAATCCAGGCAACACTTTTTATTATAATGTATTCTTATGAACAACCTTCTTTAGAAACCATAAATTTCAAACAATCAAGCCGTTGTTCATATTCATTTCCACAAAAATTCTTTCCATCCTCATTTATTCCAGGAACTTCGTACCTTCCAAAAGCGCCTCCTCTTTCTGTGTCACCTACCTTTTCATTTGAATAACGTACCGAAACCATGATTTCATAGTCTTGAAACCCAGCGAGGCAGAGATTCACCTTGTAACAAAGCATTCTTTCTCAGTCTCGTGTTTCTATACACTCTGTTATGTTTTTTTTATTTTATTTTATTTTATTTTTTCGAAACGCTCAGTCTAAATCGTACAATCCTTGAGCTGAAATATTTTACAGGTTCACCCAAACCCAGAGTATTTTAGCTCGCACACTACCTCTGCCCTAGCTTTACACCTTTAAACTTACCTAGACATATTCACTCTTTGAGGTTTTCTCTCCTGCACAAGCTCCACTGTCACTTTGGTCTCAATACATCCAGGTTTCCCTCCTGAAACCAATCATGCATTTGTAGTTTTCTGTAAAGGAAAACTATTCGGCGAATTCTTTACTTGTTTATTCTTTTTTGCTCAATGCCTTTGTAGTTCAAACACTCCAACCATACTATTTATTCTTAGAATTTTTTCCGACCACGCAGAGCAGCAAGACTATTATAATTTTTCCTTACTGGAATCCTACAGAATAGCATAGGTCCCACTGACCTAAGGGTAAGGACTTACCTGCCATCTAAGGGTATTCCCTCCCACAGAAAGGTCCACGACCTTATGTGCCATTTAGAGGGCATTCTCTCCCACCACGGGGTCCCAAAACCATTTTGTTATAAAGAAGAGAAAGTATGTATATATATAATATATATATATATATATATATATATATATATATATATATTATATTATATATATATATATATATAATATATATTATAATATATATATATATATATATATATATATATATATATATCTATATCTATATATATATATATATATATATATATGATACGTGTGTGTGTGCGTATGTCTGGGTGTATGTAAAGAGGGAGAGTGTTGAGGAAGATGGTGATGGTTACTATTTGTTTTCGCGTAAATATTGGGCTTTGCTCACTTTATTGGGTTACTTTTTAGGCCTATATAAAACGCTGCTATATTCTGATCTATAGGCTTTGAAAGTTGTTAGCCCCAATTCTATTTTGTTATCCTTGACTATCGATTTCCTATGCCCATATTGCATCAACAATGACGCTGTTGCCTCCCCGAAATGTGATGCAAGTTTCGGAAATATTCAAAGACTGTGGCAGCTTCAAGATAGATGGATAAAACGAGAAGTGGATACATATACAAATGCATTTAGATATGCTTGTAGGAAGCGAGGTAAACAGTTGTTTGCTGTTATAAATCTTTGCCTTTAGAACTAAATAGACGAAAACACATCGGAACGACCAAACGATCGATCTGATAGTCGTTGTGATATTGCCTTTTTTAGAAGTGGCAATAGGTAAAAACTTCATAAGAAGCGTAGTTTCCACAAATGCTCTGCTATACAATAACAAAATAAGTAAGTGGATGGAAGTGCCTAGAGTGACATGGCCTTTTTGTGCCATGTGATTTTGTTGATCGGCCATCGATTGAAAAGGCCATCGATTGAAAAGGCAATAAAGTCGCTGTTAGGAAATATGATTGATCATCGGGAATATAAAGTGAACGTAGACGATACTGATGAGAGCAAATATTCCCCCCAGAGGAAGAGTGTGTGTGGTGCTGGCTTGTGGTAGACACAGCGTTTTTAAAATAATTTGATTTGCTATTCATGGTGTCTATGTGTTTATTGTGCCTTCGTAGATTTAGACTTGGGTGATGATGGAAACATCGGAAAGTATAGATATGACAACTGGATGATGATGGGAACTCAAGAAAGTATAGCATTGGCAACTGGATGATGATGGGAACTCAAGAAAGTATAGCATTGGCAACTGGATGGTGATGGGAACTCAAGAAAGTATAGCATTGGCAACTGGATGGTGATGGGAACTCAAGAAAGTATAGCATTGGCAACTGGATGATGATGGGAACTCAAGAAAGTATAGCATTGGCAACTGGATGATGATGGGAACTCAAGAAAGTATAGCATTAGCAACTGGATGATGATGGGAACTCAAGAAAGTATAGCATTGGCAACTGGATGATGATGGGAACTCAAGATAGTATAACATTGGCAACTGGATGATGATGGGAACTCAAGAAAGTATAGCATTGGCAACTGGATGGTGATGGGAACTCAAGAAAGTATAGCATTGGCAACTGGATGATGATGGGAACTCAAGAAAGTATATTATTGGTAACCACATTTTTTGGAAAAGTTTAGCTAGCGACAGAAACGATGTTATCTCTAAAGTGTAAATACGCCGAAACTGCCATAGATAATTTGAAAAATGGTTGCATAAATAAGACCGCCCTAAATTTACATGATGGAAGAGTTGACGTGAAAAACGGCGATGAGAGAAATAGCGGAGAAAAGTGATTAGGAATGTGCATATGTCAAGGATTTTTAACAGCTGATGTAACGGACGAATTAAGAAAATTCCTTTATATATATATATGGTAAATAAAATTTTATGCCAGTTGCATGGATTAAATTCCAAGAAGTATTGAATGTGGATTATGGTGGGATGAGAAAAAAGGTGAGACAGAATTATATCAAGCAATAGTAAAAGCCCTCTTTAACACTATCGTCATTAAATGGTAGGATTCAGTCATCTAAGATTTGAAAGGATTACCTGACGTTGATGCTAATTCCGGGAAATACTAAAGACTATATTGTGAAGATATTTCTTTAATGTTTCGTCCAACTCAAAAACCTTTATCCTAAGAGATTAAGAATAATTTTTTCCCGGCAGTTGCTGAGATGAACTAATATTTGTTTGAAAGAAATCCGCTGAAAAATACGTTCTTTTTTTTTTTTCATGTAAATGGCATGTTCATACTCCGCACAAACATGCTAACTGTTTGTGCTTTTATCTTTGAGCACTTATTTTCCCCTGTAGAAAGTATATAAAAGACTCAGTCAGACACGAGAGAGAGAGAGAGAGAGAGAGAGAGAGAGAGAGAGAGAGAGAGAAGGTTAGGGAACGTATACATGCCAGAAGAAAAAATTAATAAAAAACACACACACACAAACACACACACACAGATTACATGACGTGCTGTAATTTCATTTAAGCTGCAATATTTGGTCTAGTCTCTTATTTACTTTTTCCCATTACCTGAAATCGACGTTTTTCAGTCACGGGTTAGTCCACATTTAAACTGAGGCGTTTCCTTTGTGATTTTATGTTGTTAAAAAATCGTTTTCTTGTGGAAACATTATTCTCCATTTTTTATTTATTCATTTATTTTTTATTTTTTCCTTGAATGATGCGGTGATCGTGCAAACACCAACACTATCATTATTCGGGCCAAAAAATTTAATTTACACTTTATATAATTCAATTTCCGCGGTTTCATTCCATAACCCCACTGGATGATGATAATTTCGTATTCAATATATTTCCCATTTTACTTCCATGCGGGATTTGAGGGAGATTTTGTCGCTCATACTTCTGCTGTATTTGTGCGTGAAATTTTGCCGTTTTTTTGGTCGATGTTGTTTTGTTTTATTTTGTGCTTCATTTCCGTAATGTGTTTGGAGGTATGGCGAACTCTGGTTTCATTCATTGTAGTCGAATACTGTTTAACATGTGTGTTGAGAGAGAGAGAGAGAGAGAGAGAGAGGAGGCGAGGGATAATGAACAGTACAAGGAAAAATGAAGAGAGACAGAGTCGGAGAGAGAGAGAGAGAGAGAGAGAGAGAGAGAGAGAGAGAGAGAGAGAGAGAGATAATGAACAGCACAAGGAAAGGATGTAGAGAAACAGGCAGCTGGAGAGAGAGAGAGAGAGAGAGAGAGAGAGAGAGAGAGAGAGAGAGAGAGAGAGAGTGGGATAAAATCAACAATACAAATCTGGAACTGATATATAAGGAAGTTGAAGAGATAGGCAAAGCGAGAGAGGGAGAAATAGAAAGAAAAAATAAACAGTAAAATGGAAGATGAAGAGAGAGAGAGAGAGAGAGAGAGAAGAGAGAGAGAGAGAGAGAGAGAAACGAAATAAAGCAATGCTCTAATGTCATTAAATGTCTGGGTGTTTCGTGATACCTGATGACAGGGTCCGGGTATGTCGTAATGCGTCTTCAGGGAAATGGTCTTAACAGGACAGGGCGGTCGGGCGGTCCGTCGGTCGGTCCGCCAGACCTGACGACCACAAATCAATGCACTGAGTCAACCCCTGCCTCGAACCCCTATTCCGTACCCCCTCCCCCTCATTACCCCCCACTATCCCACTCTCTCTTCTTACCCATGTTTGCCTATTCCCCAACCTCTAAATTTGAAAATACACTCATAGGGATAAAGAATGAAATCAATATTATGATTATATATAGATATATATATATATATATATAATATATATATATATAGAGAGAGAGAGAGAGAGAGAGAGAGAGAGAGAGAGAGAGAGTGTGTGTGTGTGTGTGCGTGTGTGTTGTTTGCTGGGCGAGATTTTTTTTAAGAAAATGAATCCAAAATGACTATTTACTTGATTCTTTTTTATCTCTCTTTAAGGTCATCAGACTCAAGATTGATTTTCCAGTAATGGATGTCCCGCTAAGCATGTCGGAATAATTGTGTTCGGTAATGAGTATGACATTCCTGCTATGACTTCCTGGAAATAAGAAGGCTTGGATCACTCTTTCAAACGATTTTCTTTGCATTTTTTTCTTTCTCTCGTGACCTAATCCATATTGTATTCTATTGTTTTTATTAATCTTTTCGTTTATTCAAGTTTCCTGCACCCCATGTAACATGATCAGCCAGTCATTTTGCTTTCTCTCTCTCTCTCTCTCTCTCTCTCTCCACTCGTCTCCTCTCGCTCTCTCATCTATCTCTCACTCCTCTCTCTCTCTCTCTCTCTGCTCTTGGAGGGCGACTTGTATTTGTGCTCTTGATACTTTGTCTGGTTCATGACGAGCAAATCCCAATCGAAGGCACCGGAAGGCCCCTCGTGTGTAATTGGGTATCTGGAGTTTATTACATGTTTGTATGCGTGTCCGTGCTTCCACGCTTTGCATGTTTATATCTGTGTATAATATACTGGCTGCCAATTACCCATCACGTGGACACAGCCTCGCATCGTTATGCATTTTCTCAAAATTGCCTCCCGTTGTTCGGCCGAGGGCAAACTCGTATGTTTTCCCTTCCTTTAAAAAAAAAAAAAAAATCTTTTGATCTTGTTTTGATTATATAATTTTGCACGCTTGTTGTGTATTGCGTTTTATTTTTGCATTTTGCAATAAATTTGTTTTCACCGATATAAATTTTATATTCTTTAATAAATTTCTTCAACAAAACTTTCAACTTGTAGTATGCTCGTGCTTAGTCTGACTTGCCATATGCTGATATATGATTACATTGATATGTTTATTTCAGAAGGTGAGTTTATTCCTTCAAGTATAAATTGTGAGTTTTACTAAGGTAGCTTTCAAAGAAAGTCTTCGGGATGAATCAGTAGGCTATTCCTTTGCTGTTTCAATATTTCATTTTTCTAAGGAAAGATGTGAATTTAAGTATAGCTATAGAATTACTTTTTCAGAGTTCATGTCACCTAAATTTCAAGAAAATCTTATTCGTATTCTAGTATGTTAAGTAACACACACCCCACACATATATTTGATTATATGCGTGTGCGAGCACGTGCATGCGCATGCGTGCGTGGGTGTAATTATTTTTATTGCAATGAGTTCATTGAACTTT
>NC_087215.1:51685175-51705175 GCF_015104395.2 Macrobrachium nipponense | reverse complement strand
CCTTTTTCACCAACATGAATAATAAAACTCTGCCTTGTGGGGCTGTTTTGTTGTTGTTGGTTCATTTTTGGGATCCCCGAGAAAATTTAATTAGATTATTTCTAAAGTTTATTCGTGGATTTCCCGTGTAGATAATTAGTATTTTGAAAAGACTTTTACGAGTAGAGAAAGGAACGGAAAGAAATGATAATGCCACTGACTAAATTAGCATGATTATATCTTCATACTCATCATCGTCTTAAGAGGCAATGTGGTCTTATTCATGTGAAAATTCTAGGCTACAAATTACTGATAATCCTGTTTTCATATAAGAATGTGTAACTTGCTGTAACAAAGTGTTTTCGTGTGAATTCTATGCTCACGAAAATGTATAAAATATATAGGTTATGTAAAATGGGTTAGCACATGAAAGTCCAGCTTAAAACATTATTTCCCCTACTCTCTGTCTCTTTCTGGTTAATACTTAGTACCTCTCTCTCTCTCTCTCTCTCTCTCTCTCTCTCTCTCTCTCTCTCTCTCTCTCTCTCTCTCTCTCTCGTGCACTTATTTTCTGTATTATACAAAACTCTCTCTCTCTCTCTCTCTCTCATCTTGAAAATAATTGAAGAAGTTCCAAATAAAATCCAAGTGGTCAAGAGACTCATAAAGAAAATATACATAAACCAACATATTCCGACAAAGAAAAATGATAAGGTGAATCTTGTGAATATCCTAATTGATGCATTAGGAAAAAAAACAAAAAGAATGCCAAAAGCATGCAAACTGTGTAAGGTTTGGTATAGCATAGTCAATCCACAAAACCTAATCAGAAAATGTGCTGCATGCAACATTCCGACCCATCCACAGTGTGCTGAGGTAATACAAGATTTGAGAAAAGATACAAGAATTTTTTGTTCAACATGTCTATCATGGATAGACAATGTTATTAAATCAAGATTGAATGTACAAATAGTTGAGGATGAAGAAGAAGAGGAAGAGGAAGAAGAAGAAGAAAAAGAAGAAGAGGAAAACGGAAGAGAAGTAAACAAAAATGAAATGACAGAAAAAAATAAGGAAAACAAAGAACAAGACAAAAAAGTATGGATGCAGAGATACTCATTGATACTACATAGATGGCAATAAAGCAGCCATACCTACGAAAGAAAATATAAATTACGATATGACAACAGAAAAGCAAATCCCGAAGAGGCTCTACCCAGATCTATACAATGACGGGAAAGAGGAAAAAATAGACAAGAAAGACAAAATCTGCAACCTTTTGAAAAGAGGGAATTGCAGATTTGGAGAAAGATGTTACTACAAACATCCTAAGATATGTCAAAACTATGAAATATATGGTAAATGTGCATACTTAGATGGATATGGGGATGATTGCAGAGATCTGCATCCAAAAAATATGTAAAAAACCTAAAAGAAGGAAAAGGATGTAAGTTCGACAAAAAATGCAAATATATGCACCCTGTAGCCATGAATCATAATCAAATAAATAACCAACCAAGTAATAAAATCCAAAATAAGAAAGAAACAATTAAGAGAGAAATAGAATACAGAGTAAAAAGAGAAAAGCAAAAAAACCATGAGATATGCAGAGGTGTCAGCAAAAAAATTTCAAAGCATCGTCCGAAACTTCTACTCAAGAGTAATAACTGATTTATTATGCAAGAGGATATTGCAGAAACGGAGAAAATTGCAGATTCAGACACAAAATGAATAATTATGATGAAGGAAGATCAAATATTATGGAAAAGTTGGATTTTTTAATGTCAGAATTTCTGGAAATGAAAAAAAAAAGAACAACATACCAGAACAGGAAAGACATGGGAAAAATCTTATTACTACCAGTATTAAATAAGGAGGAGAACACGCAAACCATCATAGTGATGAATGCGCAGGGTTTAGTTACGAGTAACTCAAAAAGAAAAATAGAGTACTTAGGAAGAACTAACCCAAAATGAAAAGAAAAATAGATATAATGAAATATAAGTTGAAAAACCTGGTATTCCCAAGGAGACTGGGAATGATGATCAAATAAAAAGGGTTTCCAAACTTATAGTATCAGATAGAAAAAATAGGAATCAATTGGGGGAACCGCAATATATGGAAAGACAAAAAAAACAAGGAAAAATATATGAGAACTATAGTACTCAGAATGTGAACTAATAGCGGTAGAATTTGAATCTGAAAAATTGATGAACATAGTAATATATAGACCTCCTAATACTAAAGAGTTTGACTTAATAATTGAAAAAATTGGACGATATATGTAGAAATCACAAGGACTGGGACTATTCTCCTATCTGGTGACTTCAACTTTCCTTTCGTAGAATGGAAAGAACGAATAGGAGATTGTGGTTGTACTTATACATATAAAAAAGAGAGTAAATATAGTGCAGAAGATAAGAGGCAATTTGAAAAGCTATTAGATATGCTACTAGAATACAACATTCAACAAATAAATCACCTGCCAACAAGAAAGGAAAATACTTTAGACCTAGTATTTGTGACGAGATGAATTATGTTAAAGAAATAATAGTTTATAATGCGAATATTTCAGACCATAATGTCATAGAATTAACAGTTCATTCCAAAGCAAGTGAAAATAGAGTAAAGCAAGAAAATGAAAAAGTGGGAAGGATATGGAAAATACAACTTCTACAGTAAAAATATAAAATGGTCAGAAATTAATGAAGAATTAAACAAAGATTGGGATAACATTTTCGTAGTGATGACATAAGGGTAAATACGGAGATATTATATAAAATATTGGAGAAAATAGTGGAAAAATATATACCGAAGAAGAAAAGTAAACATCATTCATGCATACCAAGAGACAGAAGGATCTTGTTCCAGAAAATCAGAAAGTGGAAAAAAGGTCTTGCAAAAGAAAAAAATGCATGGAAAGTTATAGAACTAAAAAGTAAGATAGAAAATGCAGAACAAAAGATTATACAATCAAAAGAAAATGAAAAACGGGACTTGGAAGAAAAAACCCTATTAAATATCAAAGGCAAAAAACCCAAGCTATTATACTCATATGCGAAGAAGATGAATAAAAGAAGAATAGAAATAGGCCCTTCTGAGAATTGAAGGGAGATTAACGATGAAAAAAGGAAATTTGCAACATACTGGCAGCAACGATATAAGAGAGAATTCACCCTAGAATAGATAATGAAGATAATGATATAGAAGTAAGGGATGAAATAGTGAATATTTAGCTGACATAGATATTAATGAAGCTGATATTGTGCAGGCTATTAATGAAATTAAAAAATGGAGCTGCTGCAGGGCCTGATGGAATTCCTGCTATTTTGTTAAAGAAAGTAGTTCATTCTATCGCAAAGCACTTGCAATATTATTAAGACAAAGTGTAGATACAGGCAAGATTTATGATGAGCACAAATTAGCATATATTACCCCTACTTTCAAAAGTGGATCAAGACTAGAGGCAAGTAATTATAGGCCTGTGAGTCTAACATCACATATTATGAAAGTGTATGAAAGGGTAATGAAGAAAAATATTATGAAACATTAATAAAAAAATAATTTGTTTAATAAAGGACAACATGGTTTCGTACCCGGAAAAAGTACACAAACCCAACTGTTAGTCCACCGTGAGAACATATTCAAAAATATGAAAAGCGGAAATGAAACAGATGTGGTTTATTTAGACTTTGCAAAAGCTTTTGATAAAGTAGACCATAATATATTAGCGAAGAAAATTAGAAAACACAAATATCGTGGATAAAGTAGGAAGATGGTTAAAAGAATTTTTACACAACAGAAAAACAGATAGTTATTGCAAACGACGAGAAATCGGATGAAGTTAAGGTAATATCCGGTGTGCCGCAAGGTACGGTGTTAGCTGCAATACTGTTTGTTATTATGATTGAAGACATAGACAATAATGTGAAGGATTCGGTAGTGAGTAGTTTCGCAGATGACACAAGAATAAGTAGAGAAATTACTTGTGATGAAGATAGGAACGCTCTACAAAGAGACCTTAACAAAGTATATGATTGGGCAGAGGTAAATAAATGGATGGTATTTAACTCTGATAAATTTGAATCAATAAATTATGGAGACAGAGAAAGAAAGCTATATGCATATAAGGGACCTAATAATGAGACCATCACAAATAAGGAAGCAGTTAAAGACCTTGGTGTGATGATGAATAGGAAAATGTTATGCAATGATCAAATAGCAACTCTGTTGGCAAAATGTAAAGCAAAAATGGGAATGTTGTTACGGCACTTCAAAACAAGAAAAGCTGAACACATGATTATGCTTTATAAAACATATGTTCGTAGTCCACTTGAATATTGCAATATGATTATGGACCCACACTATCAAAAGGATATTGCACAAATAGAGAGTGTACAAAGGTCCTTTACAGCTAGAATAGAAGAAGTTAAGGACCTAGACTACTGGGAAAGACTACAATTCTTAAAATTATATAGTCTAGAAAGGAGAAGAGAACGCTACATGATAATTCAGGCATGGAAACAGATAGAAGGAATAGCAGAAAATATCATGGAACTAAAAATATCAGAAAGAGCAAGCAGAGGTAGATTAATAGTGCCCAAAACTATACCAGGAAAAATAAGGAAAGCACACAGGACATTAATCCACTACGCACCAGCATCGATAATGCAGCGTCTATTCAATGCGTTGCCAGCTCATCTGAGGAATATATCAGGAGTGAGCGTAGATGTGTTTAAGAATAAGCTCGACAAATATCTAAAACTGCATCCCAGACCATCCAAGATGGAAGATGCAAAATATACCGGAAGATGTACTAGCAACTCTCTGGTAGACATTAGAGGTGCCTCACACTGAGGGACCTGGGGCAACCCGAACAAGATGTAAGGTCTGTAAGGTAAGGTCTTAAAAAAAAATCTTTGAGAGGCGTAATAAAGTGCTCTTCAAACTTAGTAATTCAAGTTGTGTTAAGTGCCATATCTCTGGTTCCCTAAAAAGATCAGATCTTATGTTGGTGCCAGAGTGATCGCGGCGTCTGTTCCTGGAAGTCATGTTTAAAATACTAATCCTATTCTTTGTCCGCTGCTGGAGATGGTACGTATCACTTCTGTATGACCTCCCGACCCTCTCTTTTAATACTTTCCCCTGATTAATTCTCTCTCTCTCTCTCTCTCTCTCTCTCTCTCTCTCTCTCTCTCTCTCTCTCTCTCTCTCTCTCTTCCACCACTCACAATCAAGAACCTTACCGATGGACTCGTTGGCCTCTCTCTCTTCCACTCCCTTTTTCCTCCTCTCCCAAGCGGGCATTATTTCCCCCCCCCAACACACTTCGCCAAAGGTATCCGTCTTCATTATAATCATGCAAATTGCCGTAAATCATCGAAATTGCTCGTGTATCCGAACGTTTTGGCCGTAAACAAGAAACGATTTACTCCCTTACGGGGAATAGACGATCGTTTCCGGGAACGGATAACGGCTCACCTATTTATTATGACGTTTACCAAATTCCTTTCGCCAGGGTAATAACACTCGCACAGTGCATTGGGGAAATGCTGCTTTATTGAAAGTTAGTCGAGATGTTGAAAAGTCTGACAGTCTTTACAAGGAGTGTTCATGTTAATTTGGAGGTGTACAAGACCAGGTGTTAATGAAAGGTTGCAGATTTTTAGATTAATTGTCAATGATAAGAACTGGGAGCCGATTTAGTGTCAGTGGGGTAAAGCATCGAAACATTTAGATTCAAACATAATGCCTGACGTTGACCATGAAACAGAAGTACGAATTAATTCTGGAGGTGTAAAAAAATCAAAGAATCAACTTTAATGGTAATGATTATTATCGCAAGCGAGTTAATCTTCAATGTGTAAAGTATTAAATGCTAAAATTAAATTCTGATAATGATTATTCAAAGATGAGAAAGTTTTAAAGATTTGAAAGACTGATATTATTACAGAGGGAATATGAAGATATTTGCTATAATATAGATTTCAGTGGCGTTCATTGAAAATAAAAAGAAATGCAAAGTAACTTCTTTAATATGATAACTTTTGAATGACCGGTGGGTAGTGAAGATTTGAAATTTTGAAATTATATGCTACTATCAGGTGATGAGAATATATATGAATAAATGAATAAAAAAAATGGAAATATTATATCAAAATCAATAGTAGATTATCAAGAGAAGGTGTGTGGCTTGGAGATCTAACAGATTAACATTGAATTAAATCAAGTGTTATTCCAGGGAGAGAGAGAGAGAGAGAGAGAGAGAGGAGAGAAGAGAGACGGGGAGAGAGAGAGAGAAGAGAGGAGAAGAGAGGAGAGAGAGAGAAGAGAGAGAGAGAGAGAGAGAGAGTAACGAGGAGGGAAAGGAAATGACCATAATTACAAGACCGATGTTTAATGAAGAACCTGTAGAGGATGACGATAATGAAAGTGGGAGTAATCCAGTGTAACAAACTGGAGAGAGAAGAGAGAGAGAGAGAGAGAGAGAGAGAGAGAGAGAGAGAGAGAGAAATACACTGAGGCAAACAGTTTCTGCAATTAGAGGATAAATGAAAGAGTGAAGAGGAAATCAACAGTCCGAGCGAGACGTTAATGAATTTGCAAAGGGGAGAGATATGACCGTATGCAAAAGAGGAATTTAAACACTATTCCGAGATATAATAAGGACTTGAATAGCCTGCAGATCAGTAGATAAACAAACTTTAGACGTTATATCATCTTACAGTGGAAAATATTTTCTTGAGTATGTATTGAATAACTCGAACAAAAAAATATTCAAAGTGTTTTCTTGTGATAAACCAACAATAGGCTGAACATCTTTCCATGCAATGAATAAAAACTACTTGGATTATGCTCTAGTCGATTCATTTAAGGTAGATTCTTGTGCCTACGAGACGTTTGTTTGGCGGCCTCTGATTGGCTGGTACCGGGAGGTAGGCCACTCGCTCAGTGTCTCATTATTTTCGTCTGTGGCTTAGAAAACTTGCAATATGTTTGTATTTCTTCAGTGATCTCACGCTTTGCTCAAGATAGGAAAGTTTTGGTCATACTATAGGATTTGGTATTAATTGTTCAATTAAGTCATCTTTTCCTAAAATCAATAAGATAAAACACAAAGGAATTACAACGAGTAAAAGTGAAGAGATAAGCATTTAATTCTTTATACCTGTTTTTACTTATAATCAGGTTTTGCATCATTAACGTGATCAATTGAGATAAAATTAAACTTGTATTTTCATACAAAAAATTCACCCTGAATACGCTGGTACTTTCAGATTTTAGATGCCTCTAATATGTGAAGAGAAAAAGAAGAATATGTCTTATCATGTTGCATCCGTAAATGATTTAAGTTTGACGGTATTGCCGAGAGAATGTGACCTGCAAGACTTCGTTGCGTTTGTCGTCTCAGCCAGAGATTTGAGCTGCCAATTAGCGATATAAGAGGTTGCAGTTTCGATAATATTTTCAATGTTATATTATTACATGTTCTGTAATTAAATACACAGATTCCTATTATGACTGCCGAACATTTTGAGTCCAATATAATATAGTATGTCTTGACATATCTGATAAAAGAAAAAACAATAATAATCACATGGATGCATCTGGTATCGTTAGCTCAGACCTAGGCGGGCCGCGGGGAATTCACTCAGCAAAGAAGTTGAACTCTGTGGACAGACGACTTCGCACTCTTCAACTCAGCCTAAGCTGTAATCGGGTTGTTTCAGAATATTGTTTCTAATTTTATTAAAAGATGAATATATTTTCAAACGAACGATATATAAGAGACTTATTTGAGTGATATTAAATAATAATCTCCGTGAAGTAATAAACAACAAAGAGTTTAGGAAGATGGACTTCCTTTCAGGCTGAGTCAAGTACGGTTGCAACATGATAAGACATATTCTTCATTTTCTCTTCACATATTACACGCATCTAAAATCTAAAACCACCAGCGCATTCAGGGTGATTTTATTGTATGAAAATACAAGTTTTATTTTATCTTGATCGCATATATTATTCAAAATCCGATGATAAAAAAAAAATGTATAAAGAATGGAATGTTTCTCTATTCACTTTAACTCGTTGTAATTCCTTTGTGCTTTATTGATTTCAGGAAAAGATGATTTACTTGTACAACTATTACCGAATCCTTTGGTATGACCAAAACTTTCCTATCTTTTGTAAAACGTGAGATAAATGAAGAAAGGCAAACATATTGCTATTTTTCTAATCTACAACCGAAATATGACGCAATGAGCAACCAGCCTACCTCCCGTTAACAGCCAATCAGAGGCCGCCAAACAAACATCTCGTAGTCACAAGAATCCACCTTGAGTGAATCGACTATAGTACAGTAATGAAATATTAAGCAGAATATCATTATTCCAGTAAATCCAAATTCCAGTAAGTATACTGGCAATAACCAAACATTTTATGTATTGATTTTCTTGCAGTAAACAAACATTAAATTTTACTTATTGGTTGTCTTGCAATGATCAAACATTAAACGGAGTTCTTTCTGTTAAGAAATAAGCATTTGACGAAGTTCTTGCAGTGAACAAATATGAAAAGGAATATGTGCTTGCTTGCAATAAACATGTACTGAAAATGTATATGGTAACAGCAGGTAAAGGTAATTTCGTTGTAAAACGGGAGTGTTGCCGACAGTTCAGTTAATGCGGTGCACAGTAGACATAACTTATGGTTCTTTGCAGCGTCCCTTCGGCCCCTAGCTGCAATCCTTCTCGTTCCTTTTATTGTACCTCTATTCATATTCTCTTTCTTCCATCTTACTTCCCACCTCCTCTCCTAACAATTGATTTATAGTACAACAACGAGGTTTTCCTCCTGTTACACCTTTCAAACATTTACTGCCAATTTCCGTTTGAGCGCTGAATGTTTTTATTGGTCCCAGTGCTTGGCCTTTGGCCTAAATTATATATTCAATTCAATCTAAAACTAAACATTATACGGAGTATGTTTTTGCAATATGTAAGCGTAGGATGAGAAGTGATATAGAAAAATGACATTTTTCTTGAGGAGCTATATTTTATATATATATATATATATATATATATATATATATATATATATATATATATATATATATATATATTATATATTATGTATATATAAGAAATTAATTATGAAGTCACCGTAATATTAGGTTTATTTAAAGCATTCCACTGCGCAGAATGAAGCTGAATAAAAAAAAATTGGATACAGATTTTCAGGAGAGGACGACATGAAACGAAATTCACCTATAATTTGGATAAAATATAACCCATTACACGGCGAAATTTGGAGATATTTAGTGCGGTAATGCTTATAGACCTGGATATAATCGATAGGGTTTATTTATATCTTCATTTTCAACATCACTCTAAGCTCACGATGAGTTTGGATTTGTACGGATATTGCCTCAATATATTTGGTAAAAATTAAACTGGAGGCTCGTTCAACTGGCTCAGCATGTACCCATCCGGCCAGTAGTTTAACATTTATGAATATTTTAAGGGTCCAAAATAGCAATCCTGGCGGAAAATTCAAAAACGACTGATTTTTCCGTAAAACAATTTGAAACTCGTAGTTATCAAATTTATTATTATTATTATTATTAGTTATTATTATTATTATTATTATTATTATTATTATTATTATTATTATTATTATTATTATTATTATTTTTTTTTTTTTTTTTTTTTTTTTTTTTTTTTTTTGCTCTATCACAGTCCTCCAATTCGACTGGGTGGTATTTATAGTGTGGCATTCCGGGTAGCATATGCCTCCTTAGGAGTCCATCACTTTTCTTACTATGTGTGCCGTTTCTAGGATCACACTCTTCTGCATGAGTCCTGGAGCTACTTCAGCCTCTAGTTTTTCTAGATTCCTTTTCAGGGATCTTGGGATCGTGCCTAGTGCTCCTATGATTATGGGTACGATTATTATTATTATTATTATTATTATTATTATTATTATTATTATTATTATTATTATTATTATTATTATTATTATTTGGATATGATCACGTTCAAAGGGAAGAAGGCTATAGTAGATTCACATTAACCGTGCATCTGATGTCTAAGCCAGTCCCTTACGACGCTCCTGATTGGCTGTTGATAAGCCAATCACAGGGCTGGAAACTCTCAGTCTCTCGAGAAAGTCACCTAGGCAGGATGTGTGTTCTACCTCTCCTGAGGGATACGTCTTTCGAAAGAATATTACCAAGCTGTCATTAAATTAAATGGAAAAAAAAAAAAAGAGATCGCTGCATCAAACAGAAATGAGTATAAATAAGCAGGCCAAGCTAAGCTTCCACATGGACACACACACATATACATGTGGATGTCTATTGTGGGTGTATATATGTGTATATATATATATAATATAATATATATATATATAGATATATATATATATATATATATATATATATATATATATATATATATATATATATATATATATATATATATATATATTATATATATATATATATATATATATATATATATATATATATATATATATATATATATATATATTTCCTTATTTATGCGCATATGTTTGTGTATCCTCCATTTACAAGTTACTTCGTTTCCTCCACAGCCAAGCTTTTATTCCTGTTTCCTTTCATGTTCTCCAGTATTCCATCTGATATGAAGTCAATGCGGACAGAAAAAGTAACATCTTACCTGTCCTTTTCCTTGGAATTAAATAAAACTACATCCCAATCATTTCTGTTCCAAACCCTTTTTAGTATCCTTTATCCTTATCCTCAAGTGTACTTCAAAGCGTAGGGCTATCATTATTGAAGTGTTTAATGTTTTTTCTTTTCCTTTTTTTCAGGTGAGTTATTGTGGTTTTTTCCTGGCATTTCACAGTAGAGGACTGAAATACGGTATGTTGAATGTCTGTCATGTTACAGTAGTTTAATTCGTATGTTATCCTTGGTAAGTTTTGTAACCAACTGGTGACACTTCTTTTGTAAATTCTAGTAATATTATCTAAGTCGACTCTTTTTAATAAGTTTATATTCATTCTGTTATTCTGCATATATCAATGTGTCTATGCCTTCTTATATTATAAAAGTATAGAAGTAACTGCGTTGTATGTGTTCTTTTATTACTATTAAGCTTTGTTACCTACGGCAGGGTTTTATGTAATGTAATCATCATTGCGAGAGGTTACAATCAAAATGACATCGTAAACAGTTATGTTTATATTTTCTTGACAATTTGCGGTTGCTCTCCTTACATAACGCAAACCTAGTCAAAGATAATATATGTATATATATATATATATATATATATATATATATATATATATATATATATATATATATATATATATATTGTCGTTACGTCACACTTACAGTACAACCGTTTATACACTTGTACGCTTACAAATTTTTTTTTTAGGTTTTCTTTAGTTCCAACAAACATCTCTTGGCGCTTTAAAAAAAAGAGACTAGGGTAGAATAAAATGAATTTTAAGAATTAAACTCCGATACTTTCCAAATAATAGTAAATTACTTTAACATTTTTCGTCTGTATATCGAAGGGAAAATCACCTTTGCCAAATTTCTGTATCTAGTAGTTATCTACATCAGGAGTTATTTAAATCTGGGTTGGTATTTCCTTAGAGTTGAAATGGTCGCACCAAGAGTGCCCAGTCGTTTTGATATGTAGTAAATAATAAGCGAAATTGCGGATTTGTGAACACATCTCTAGTGACTGGAAAAGATCATTCTGGTGTATTTACCATTTGTATTTGATAATTTTATAGCTAAAAAAGTATCGATAGAAAACCAATTTTATAAGACGCGAGGATATTAATACATTTTAGATCAAAGATTCCACCGAAGCTTTCATAACTCTTTCAAAAGATGAGAAAGAGACGGAGGAGGAGGAGGAGGAGGAGGAGGAGGGGTGGGACAGAGGAGACAGTGGATGGGGAAGGAGGGGGATGGGTGGTGGTTGGGGCGGGGGAGTTGGTGGACGTAGGAATAGGAGGCCGGTGAGCGTTCAAATTTCATTTAATTTTCATTGCTTCGCTGACCACAAGAGGAATTCCCAATTTCAAGAAATCCTGGATAAATCTGGCCTTATTGAAATTTCTCCTCCATGCATGAGACTTTTTTTTTTATAAATATATTTCCTTTTTCTTCCGTGTTTTTCTTCCTCGAATTCCCTGGTGTTTCAACGACCATTGTTTTTGAATTGTGCTCGGAAGCTACAGCACTGAAAATGACATTTCGGAAATGGGAGGCGTTGTTACTTTGACTTAATAAATGGGTTCTTCTTGGAATGGGAATTGTATAAAACCGGATGAATTCCATTAAGGGAATTATGATTTTAAAATAGCCAATGATCATTTTACATATCCATCTGTATACACACACACACACACACACACACACACACACACACACACACATATATATATATATATATAATATATATATATATATATATATATATATATATATATATTATATATGTATGTATGTGTGATTGTGTGTAATTGCAACGTTACAGATGTCTGGAAGTTTGCTGCTTGAGCCACTTCCTGGTAGGGAAAAGTTCTTTACACACACACACACACACTTTAGAGAGAGAGAGAGAGAGAGAGAGAGAGAGAGAGAGAGAGAGAGAGAGAGAATACATCGGGAAGATCATCAACAAAACATTCAGGATTCCCAGGAAGACGACAGTCCAAGAATCATGCTTTATTATGAAATATTTCAACACATCATCAGTCTGCAAATTAAAAGTTTTTTTTATTTTAAGTTACAAGGTAAAAGCACATATTATCACAAAATCAGCTGCAATTAAATAACCATTTAAAACTAAAATAAACATGAGCAAATGATGACTGCTATGGAACTTGCAACAATCTTCGACAGGATCCAATGAAATTACCATGGCATCTTGGGCATTCATATTTATATATTATGCTAGATCTTACGAATTATTGAAGCTTGTCCTTGTAACTGAAACAAAAACTCCAATTGTCTTAGGTTTCATGGAAATGAGGTTTTATTTTAAAATTCCTAGTTCCTTTTCAATAATACGTTTAGCTTCGCAACCTAAATTGTCAAAATAAATACAAGGAATTAGGACATACGTTAAAGTTCAATGTAGGTTGGGAAACAAACTTTGTCAACATTTTGTTGATAATATTAGAAAGAAATTTTCCTGGGAAAGAGTTTTTTTGTGAAATATTCGTGTAAAATGTAAAAATTCTATTTCAATATGAAAAGAGGCCCAATCTGAGCTCTAAGTGCTATGAAAACAAGAATAGTGATTTAATTTATTTCAAAAGATTGAAAACATGAACTAAAAAAGTTGCTTCCTAGACCTATTAAAGTATTTTTCCGAAAAACAGAAGTAGTAAAACTGTAGCTATGTCTAATAACCTTAACATTTATAAATGTAAGGGTGTTGTCCTTTTGTAAAGTAAATTTCGTGTTGGGATGTATGTTATTAACATATTCTAAAAATAGTTGAAGGCCAGGAATGTTTGAATAAGGTAAAGGTATCATCAACATATCTTCTGTTATATACTGGTTTAATTTTCTACTTAACGACCCTTGAGTCATTATTTATCAAGCACCTCTCTCCAGGCTTAAACAATAATGTTTCTTCGTCTCGTCTCTCTCTGGCCTAAGTGTCGTCTGGGTACGAACTGCCGTGGTCACTTGGCTCTTTCCCTTCCTTGAATAGGTAGCCTTCCTCATTTGCTCCTGTTTTATTTTAAAGTTTCAATTTTTTTCATTTTTTACTTTATATTGATCATTTGTGCTTTTATCTTGTAATTTTTGTTATAAACAAAATTTCAATTTACAGACTGATGAAGTGTTGAAGCAACATGCAACTTTTCATAATAAAGCATGTTTTTAGACTGTCGTCTTCCTGGGACTCGTGTGTGTATATATATATGTATATATTATATATATATATATATATATTATATATATATATATATATATATATATATATTGAACTACAAATGTCCTTTAATATCTAATTCGCTCTACCTCGGAATTAATATATTTTTCATATATGCTTAACCGTGGGGAATTATTAAGCGATAATAGAATTGGCGATCGACAGGCGCGAACCAGCGACCTCCCAATTCCAGGACTGGCAATGAAGCCTTAAACCACCCGGACACCGCAAGATATGTGTATATGAATCACGGGTAATGTGATAGACTTATATATATTATATATATATATATATATATATATATATATATATATATATATATATATATATATATATATATATATATATATAATATATATATATTTATATATATATATTATATCTGTGTAGAGAAAAAAAAGGAGAGAACAGGAAAAACAAGAGAACATTGCACAGAGATAACGCTTCAGATTTCGGCAGTAAATCTAGCGGCAAACTGTTTTTTTTTTCTCGCAAATGGAAAATGTCTGGTCGTAAAAAGTTTTCCAAAACTGGAATTTCTGGAAAACTACTTTTGAAGCCAAATATTTGAGAGATGGCTGCGATGAATACCTAGATCTCCCATCTTTGTGTACACTAAATGGCGTTTTCCTTTACTTTATTTTCTTACGTGGACATTTTTCTTTTTTTACTTAAGGGGAGGTTGAAAGATGTCTCCGTTCAATAAGTTCCAGATGCCACTGAGTTCTCCCCAGTCCCTGTTCGTGAATATTCTGGAATATCCTCGGGTATATTGTGACGTATGTCTGCTTACATGTTCCGAACTCCTGCGTGATTTTTCCGTCGCTTTTGGTGAATGTTTTGGAGTTACACTTTATGAATATTTCGACATTCTGATGTCGTGACTCCTTTGTAATATTACAAAGTCTTCCCAGGTGAATATTTTAATATATTTCCTCGTGAATATTGCAATATTCGTCTCTGTGAATGCTCCGACGTCTTTCTTCATGAATATCCAAAGGTTTTCTTAGTAAATAATGCAATGCCTTTATTTAGTTGATAATCAAAAGTTCTTTTCTTAGCGTTCCGTCATACTTGAAATCTTAAGCATTTTGACTCTGATATTCCCAGTACTATTCTTCATGAATCTTTCTATGTCCGATTTCCTGAATAATCCAATTTCAGTCCCCCGTAGGGGTGGTAGGGTCGTTAGTGGACCTCATGCGGTTCGCTGTAGGCATTACTTAGGTACTTAGCAGCGTGCCTTCGGCCCCTAGCTGCAACTGCTTTCGTTCATTTTACTGTACCTCCTTTCATATTCTCTTTCTTCATCTTACTTTCCACCTTCTCTTAATACTTGATTCATAGTGCAACTGCAAGGTTTTCCTCCTGTTACACCTTTAAAACCTTTTACTGTCAATTTCCATTTCAGCGCTGAATGATCTCATAGGTCCCAGTGCTTGGCTTTTGGCCTAAATTCTATATTCAACTCAACTCCAATTTCAGTCTTCATGAATACCCCATCGTCGTTCTTCGTCACGGTTATAATGTTTCCTCATAAATATTTCGGCGTCTATTTTCATGAGTATTCTGACGCACCTACGTCCTTCGTTTTGAATATTCCAGCGATGTTGCCCTTGAAAGTCCAGTCGTCTGTCTTCATAAATATCACTTGCCCTTCGAAGCGAATAACCTGACTTCCTCGGAGATATTCAAGCTCTTTTCCTCGTGTATATCCGTATGATGGTGCATCGCTCTTTTGGATTGTTATAATGTCATTCACCGTAGATATCACGATGCCATTTATCGTCAATATTCTGACGGCATTCGTAGTCATTATTTCGATGCATTCCTCTTAAATAGTGCGATATCAATTGTCGTAAATATTGAGATGTCAGTCATCGTAAATATTACGATGTCATTAATCGTAGATACATCATTCATCGTCAGTATTCCTGCGTCATTCATCATAAACATTCCGGCGCCATTTATCGTAATTATTCCGATGTCATTCACCGTAAATATCCCGATGTCATTCGGAGGCATCCTAATGCCAGTCATTGTAAATATTCATATTATTCATCTTCAATAATCGGACGTCCTATTTTGGAGTATTCAGAGATTATCTTTGTCAATATTTCATGGGAGTTCTTCGTGAATTCTTGGATTTACTTCACTGTGAATATTCTGACGTTCCTCGTCAAAATACTCCCAACGCCCATCTTAGCGTAGCGAATTTGACATAAAGAAGCAAAATTTCGAGTGTCGAGTTCATCCGAATAAACTCATCGAATAATGCACAGCGTTTAATCGGGCCAAACGTCTAACCTCCCCTTTATATAAACCACAGTCAAACGATACATTTTGTACGTTTATTTATAATATTACAATGTTAAATAGATTATCACGGATCATTTAATCCATGCATACGTTTTCAGTATATTGGGAACATATGTGTTGTTTATATATATATATATATATATATATATATATATATATATATATATATATATATTATAATATATATATATTCTCCCACCATTCACGGAAAATCGTAACAGTTTTATTGATGCGTGGTCTTTGATAATTTTTATGTGAATTTGAATTATAATTCTTGTAATGATGTCCTTTGTTTCAGTCATATTGCTGAGTTTCGTAACTTTCCTAATTGTCTGTAATTCCAGCGAAGGTTACAACTTGGTAAAACAGTTCATATATACAAGGTCATTAACAGTCAATAACTGTAAAATAAGAAAAAAATATAGTTACAAAAAGCAGAGTAAAAATAAGAATGTAAAGCATTTTAGATCTTCAAATGATGACTAAAATCATTGAAAGTTGTTGCTCTTTTCATATACTTTATCAATTTTACCATTGTTATTTATATTTAGTTTTTCTTTTATTTTACTCAAGATTACATATTATCGAAAGGTCACCTTTATGGAGGTAATTTTAATCACTAACTTGCATAAGAAAACTAAAGATATATAACAAAAAAAGGTAAAAGTTCCAACAACATCTCTCTCTCTCTCTCTCTCTCTCTCTCTCTCTCTCTCTCTCTCTCTCTCTCTCTCTCTCTCCTAAAAGGTTAATTGTTTCAGGTGTCGAGGTGAAATGAGAAAGGCCACCTATGTAAGAATGGGGGCGGGGGAACTATATTGTAATGAAAAACCCATTGTTGGGATTAGGCCCTGGGAGCTCAAATAGGCACTGAATCTTGCAGTAGGTGCCCTTCTTTCCATCGACGGAAATTTCAGAATAATATATTTGATCCTTTCCTCCCTAGATTAGAATGAAACGGGATTTTGTTTATAATGTTCAAATGCACGCAAATGTGTATGCATGCAGAAACTAAGTATATATTATTAAATATATAATATAATATAATATTATATATATATATATATATATATTATATATATATATATATATATATGTATATATATAATTATACATATATACGTATATCATATGCATATATATATTATATATATATATATATATATATATTATATATATATATAGATATACTATATATATGTGTGTGTGTGTGTATGTATATATATATATATATATATATATATCTGATATATATATATAATGTATATATATATATATATATATATATATTAGATATATATATATATATATCTATTAGTATGTGTATATACATAAATGGTAGAATACGAAATGTGTCACAAATGAATAATAAAAATAGATTCCTTAAATATATAAGATCAGCATTTGGGTAAAAAGGGGTGCGTAGCCTCGTTTTGTGGTAGAAAGGAGTAAGAACAGTAGCATCTTAAAGGTTGAGATGCTCTTAACTTGCTATGAAAAGGGATGAGGAAGACTCTTCCAGAAAAATAGTGGATACCCAAGTAGCAGTACAGAGATCCAATGAACCGTCAGAAAAAACTTAACTTTTTGTGAAGATAGGCGGTATGAACGGAAAATAGAAGAGATCATTCTCATCATTTGTCAGCATCTGAAAGAAAATTGAATTATAAAAACATTAATGATGTTGTTATATTTATATAACATATAAACATGCCATCAGAATAATTGTTTCCGGTTGCAAAGATCCTGCCTAAGGACATAATGTAATTCTGTGTTACCGCTGCCCTTATGTCACACTTGGAGATGATCAGCTTGTAAAACTACCATGCTATTGTGCAAAGCCTCTGCCTCATGATTTTATCGTACAGAAACTTTAGTGGACGATAGGTTGGCGAAAAGAGTGTATCCTTTGGGGGAACTATGAAGGGGAGATGAGTAGCGAAAACCCTAGAAAGTGCATTCAAGAGGCATTGGAAAGGAGGGACTTCAACTTTATGGTGGCTACAGTGTGAGTGCAAGATAGAGGTGAAAAGCAGTGTGTAGGAGCCGTCAACGTGATGCTGATGAGCTTTCTGTTTAGGTGACGGATGCGTCTGATGTCAAAATTTCCTACACGGTGGTCCATCTACAATTCAACTATTAAAGCATGAGTGTGGCAGTGTTTTTTTTGTTTTCTTCACTCTTTCTCTCTTTTTTCGGTTGTGGGTGTTTGATTTTTTCTCTTGAACCACTAGCTGACAGAGGAAACAGGTTGAAGTTGGTGAAAAATATGCATACTTGGATGTATGTGTGTGTATGTTTGTGCGTGTATAAATCAACATACAGAGAATTATAAGGTCCATTGATATTTTGTAACACTTTTGGTGCCATTTAAGCAACGGCACTGAATCTACATTTTACTAAATTGTAAAATCTCCAAAAATATAAAACCCGATTCTTTTTCTAAACAAATTTCATTGAGTATTTTCTTAACTAAAACTTTGATCATTAATTTGTGACTGAGGAATTTATTGAAGCAAAAAGACCCAACCATCTCTGGAAAGTGTAATTAACCATAGAGAGAGAGAGAGAGAGAGAGAGAGAGAGAGAGAGAGAGAGAGAGAGAGAGAGAAACTCAGGGCTTTAGGTTTTCCTTAATTGTATGGTACACGGCGCTTAATTGCGGTGTGCCCTAGAGCCCATATTGCAACTAAACAGTAATTGGAATCGTATAAAGAGAGAGATAGGGGTAGGGGGCATGTGCCCTTAATTGGGAATTGTAATTGGCAGTAGATGTAGTCTTTGTGTGAACTGACTCGCCTATCCTAGTACTAAACCCCCTTCTGTCTTTCTTTATCCGTAATTCCCTTTCCTCCTCCCTCCCCCCCCTTTCCACACACATCTCATCTCTCCACCCGCTATTCTATCTCCCCTCCCCTCACCTAACCCCCTCCCTCCCACCAGGCATTCTCTCGACCAGACCTGAGCAATGCAATTTCGATATATATAATATAATTCAGGCCTGAGGATTAGTGACTTCCATGGGACCCCGATTACAATGCAGCTTGTTGGGTTGGCGAAGTTTATGGCCTGTCTTGTAATGCTAGTAAAGAGGGGGATCACAAGCGGATTCATGACCAAGTACCTGCTTGTTAGACCAACACTTACAAGCTTAAGAGCATCAAGGGAAGCTGAAAGTTTATTCATTTACAAACCGCCGAATTTGCAATGAAATATGGTATGTCTAAATGAACTGTTATCTTGGTTTTGGGGAAAGATTTCAGTTTTCCCAACTCTTTTCTCTCTCTCTCTCTCTCTCTCTCTCTCTCTCTCCAACAAAGTGATCATAAATGCTAAAACAAATTTAATTATAGTTTTTGCGGTAGAGGAGGTCCTTAAGGACCATTGTGGGGTTTCTTTTTCATATTTTATATGCTATTATTAGTATTATTAGTATTTTCAGTAGTAATAATTGAGTTGTTACTTGAGTTGGGACACAAACGATCGACCATGATGATTAAATCCAAAATAGTAGTGATGTTAATAAGCAAACTTATCATCACTGATAATATGGTTATCATGGATAATTAACTTATCTTTCCAGTCAGAAATGATCGTAAATTTCTTATGACTCCCAAAGGCTATGCAACTTTAACCCCTGAAAAATAATCGACATATTTTTAAAACCAATCTCAGCCGTAACGACGTCATCGCATCCATATTGGTCCTCTGAACACACGGCGAACATTATATTAACTTTATAAC
>NC_087215.1:51657675-51680175 GCF_015104395.2 Macrobrachium nipponense | reverse complement strand
CTCGGTTATTGCGAAAAATCACATCTCGGTAGAAGTTTCACGTAAGGTATGCATCTGCTGTGATGTAAGCAGATAAGTACTATACATACATGGATATATATTTACATGTATTACACCATAACACGACACACACACACACCACACACCACACACACACACATATATATATGTGTATATATATAATAGATATATATTTATATATATATATATATATATATATATATATATATATATATTCCTCAGCAGGGTTGTTAATGGACTTTGGTGATTACATTGAAGTACAATTGCCATATGTATTTTCGTTTCGAATTGCGGTGATTCAGTTGAAATTTGGTTATTGCTATTATGATAACATATTCTGATATGTCAGATAAGATGTTAGGTAGTAGTATTTATGAATATTGGCGAAGCAGCATTCATAAGGGTTCTCAGTTTAACCAGTGGGAGAGAGTAGAAATCATTCAGAGTAATTTTTAATATAATGTATGTTATGGTAATATTCCTTTCTGTATAAGCATCAACGTATACCTTGTACTTGTAAGGTATAAAACAGAAAGGGAATTAGAGCTGTTGCTAAGGGCGTCCGAGAGGACCTGACATAACCACATGGAAATGAGTGAATTCCTCACCAGGAGACAGGCTCAGGTAGGCTTTTACCCCCATTGAGATCTCCCTTTAAAAGGCGCACAAACAAACAAATCAACACGTAAGTGGCAAAAGGAGTCCTTTCCTCATAATATATTTAATGGCTCGGTCGTACGACCTTCCTCCTCTTTCTTCTTCTTCCTCCTCCTCCTCCTCCTCCCCCTCCTCCTCCACCACTACATCCGCTTTAAATGTGGTCAAGTCGGTTTCCCCCTTCTCTCTGGCAAGGCTTTCATTTCCTTTCATCAGAGCACAAGGTATAGTTTTGGCATTGTGTCGAAATAGAGGCTGAATTGTATTTAGTATCTCTCTCTCTTTTTCTCTCTCTCTCATTGTATTCGTTTTCTGCAATATGGTCCCGGTAGGATAATGATCTTGACCTATTTCGTCTTCTCTCTCTCTTGATTTGTTTCGATCTATTTTTATTTCTTTTCTTTTTTGTTTCTCTCCTTATTGCAAGTTGAACTAACACTTGACAGTGGTTAAGACCTATTTTACCTCCTTTTGAACTCTCTCTCTCTCTCTCTCTCTCTCTCTCTCTCTCTCTCTCTCTCTCTCGTGCTGAAATTGCGAGAGGACCGACGATGTTAGATCTTGACCTATTTCGACGTGGTTTGATTTCCTCGCCATCTGCCTGGGTTCCGGAGCTGTGCCTCTGGTTGCGCTGTTAACAATTCACGTCTTCAATAGAGTATTTGTTTGGATCGAATTATTATTATTATTATGCATTTATCTCCCACTGTTGCAAGGGAAGTTCAGGTTGGTTATTGACGAGAGGAGTATGCACACACACACAAGAGCACACAAATGCTCGCGCGCTCGTATATACTGCAAGTTTGTGTTGCGTGTATGATTTCAAAAGAAAGCCCTAGCGCGATATTTACATTTACTGGGAGAGGCTAAGTGATTAGGTACATGGTCTGAAAAATCATACTGAGATAGCTCTGGAAGGTTGACGTAGGTGGCGAGTGCTGTATAAATCTCACAAACAAAAACATAATTTCATGTTTAAGGTCGGGGAAAAATTACTGTGTTGAAATGTCTGCTATGAAAACCATCCTTGAGCAGCAGTATTGGTTAAAATTGCTTGATGAAGAAAGGTAACGAAGATGGAAATATGCTTTAGCAAACTAAGATTTGTAAATGTTAGATGTTTGTATTACTTATTTAGATTGTTTTTCTAATTAAGTGGAACGAAAGTATTGCATATTATTTTTTCATTGTGGAGAGTTCTTAAGATTATTAGAAATAAAACTAGGTTGTTATGCGCTGTCACACCGTAAATTTTTGATGACTAGAAAATATATTAATAACTGGATTAAATTGTTATATGCATTCAATTTGCAAGATTTTAATGAAGTAAGAGAACACGGTTGATTTATGGGAAATAGCTCCGTATCATTTAAAAAAGAAACAAAGCGTTTTAGATGCTGACAACTAACTGCAACGATCAGATGCGAACGGCAGTAGGTTACAAATAAGCTTGAAACCAATAGAGCTAGAATAACGAGGAAAAGTAAAATAGCTCTTTGCTTTACAAGAAGCAGTTGACCACTAACATACGGTAAGTAAATATGACTTTTTCTATTTTGATATAAAAAAAAATGCAACCCGCACGAGTTCGCAAATTATACGAGGATCGTCCATTATGTGAAGAGCAGTAAAATAATTTGGAACGATTAACCATGATAGAAATAATGAAAGAAACAAAAAAAGGAAATTCATCAATAAATTTATGATGGAAGTAAGGAAACAGAATATTATTCCAGAGAGAAGTTGATTGTCTGATTGCTTCATATACGTACATCAGGACTTAACAGATGGTGGTTGGGGGGGTGGGATATCGAAATGTAAGTGAAAAGGTAAAACAGCTGGTCGCAAGTGACCCTTGTTTAAAAGGTAAAGAAATAAAAATCGGAGCTGGAGGATATATATGTGTATATATATACACACAAATATATTTATATTTATGTTTTATATATATATATATATATATATATATATATTATATATATATATATCATATATTATATATATATATAGTACATCATATATCTATATATATATATATATATAATATATTATATATATATATATACATATATATATATATCTATATATAGATATGATATGCCATATCTAGTAATAACAGTTCTACAGTAAGAGAGACGAAGAGAGGGAGAGACGTAAAGAGAGAGGGAGAAATAGAGAGCACATTTTTTCAAAAGCATCCCCTTTTATTCCTAATAAATTTTGTATTTGAGGCGACATTTCTGTTTTTCTTATTTATAATTTATAGCAGAGCTGCCGGATATGCCATCCCTCTGGAGACTTCAAAAAATAACACAATACTGGCAAATTGTTTGAAGCGGCGAGGCACTTCCAACACTCATAACTAATGAAACGGCTCTTTCACTAGGAGGCAAAGTCAATCCAGGATCCTATTATAAATGGTTTCTGTATATAGCACCGATTCCACGGGACACGAAGCGAAAAGCCCAAGCTTTCTCTCTCTGTCTCTCTTTTACATTTTTACATTGAATTGGCGCTCTCGTCGCGCCCTTACGCCCGCATCTTGCGCTCACACACACACAACACACACACACACACACACACACACACACACACACACACACACACATATAATATATATATATATATATATATATATATATATATATATATGTATATATATATATATATATATATATAGTATAGTATGTATGTATGTATGTATGTATGTATGTATGTATGTATGATATGTATGTATGTATATATATCACATACGCTTGTGAATGTTTATATTCACAAATATTAAGCAACAAATACTTTTGATATTCAGTTTGCTTTGCTTAAAAGGAATTACATGCACCCAGTTGGATATAATATGTCACCCGTAATCCATTTTCCGGTAAGGAGTGGTTTGGAAATAATCAGGAAAAGGCGTTGGTATATTTATTCTTTAACTGTTGAATCAGAAAAGTCCCACAACATTAACGTACAGAAAACGCTTAGCAACAGCATGTCAGACTACAGATTGTGACTTTTTTTTCCCTGGAAGTTAAGTTTCCAGTACCTCTCGCAGTCATCTATCCAGCACTTTGTAGGTATACCTTGCCTTTTTCTCTTAACCTTTCTCTCAACTTCTGAATTATACACTTGTACACTCTCTCTCTCTCTCTCTCTCTCTCTCTCTCTCTCTCTCTCTCTCTCTCTCTCTCTGTATATATGCAGAAGAGAGGAAGGAGAGAGAGATGGAGATATTCACTCAAAATTCATTTGTCTAGTAACAGCAGCCCGAATACAGTAATTATATTAGGTTTTCAATTAATTTTGATCTTATGAATTGAACTTCATTGAATTCTTGACCAATAAATTTTAAGACTATTTACAGTACGTGTATTATCGTATTGAATTTTTAAAAACATTTATTCGTTCAGAAAACCACCGAAATCATCCCTTTTCTGCCCCATTTTAGCTTCCATTAATATTCACATCCTGACTTTATCTTGGACTGTCCTCCCACCCCACCCCATGAGGGACCACACACAAAAAAATGGATAATCTTTTACTTTTCATTCGGCCGGCTTCTTAATACGTGCGAACTTTATCTTAACGTTTTCGATGGAATTCGGGTCCTGGGAATAGTAGGGTTGAAAGGATAGTGGGGGATTGGGGGCTGGGGATGGGTGGATAAAGGTAGGGTAAAGGGATGGATGTAGAGAAGTTTTGAGGGAGAGAAGGGGTGGAATTGGTTAGGGGTAAAGAGTAGGGGAGGAAACGAGGAATTGGAGAAAGAATGGAGGAGAAGATGAAAATTAGTGGGAATAAATAATAAAAGAATAGGAAGGGTTGATGGGCAAAGGAAAAGAATTTAAAGATGGAACTAAAGAATAATGCAATGAAAAGGGAAGACAAAGTAGGGGAATGGGTAGAGGATTAGGAAAGAAGGATAGAATAGGAGAACGGATAGGCTTAGAAGAATAGAAAACATTAAAGCCAGATCGATTTAGCAGAAGGAAGACATACGAGAAATGGAAAAGTAATTAAGAGAACTGGATTTACCTCAAGTGGAAAAGGGAAGGCGGAAGAGAAAAACTGAAGGAAAAGAAAAAATAAACAGTAGAAACTGGAATAGATAAGAAGAGGAAGAAAGTGGAAAAACGAGGGTGGGGGGGCGAGGGGTGTAATTAAAGGGATAGGTTTAGCCAAAGCCATAGAAAGGAAATGATATCGAGATAGGAAATGACAACGAGAAAGGAGGAAGAGGGAATAGGGAGTATAAAGATAAAAAGAGGTAGAGGGAACAGGGAAAGGATAGAGAGAAGAAAGAGGCATAAGGGAAAGGATTAAGAAAAAGGATGAAGAGGGAAAAGGGAAAAGATAAAGAGAACGAAAAGAACTGAAGGAAAAGAATAAAGACAGAACTAGGAGGTGGGTGATGGGAAAAGATAAAGAGAAAGGAGGAAGAGGAAGTAGGGAAAACGACAAAGAGAAGGAGAAGAGGAAGTAGGGAAACGACAGAGATAAAAGAGAGAAGGAATAGGGAAATGGTGAAGGAAGAAAGGGGAGAAGGGAGAGGATAAAAAGAATGAAGAAGAGGGGGAAGGGAAAGGATAAAAAGAAAGGATACAAGGGCAGAAGGGAAAGGAAAACGAGAAAGATGAAAAGGCAGAAGGAAAAGGAAAAAGAGGGGGAAGAGGCAAAAGGGAAAAGATAAAGAAAAAGGGAGAGGCAGAAGCGAATGTATAACGAGAAAAGAGGAACGAGGCAGAAGGGAAAGGATTAAGAGAAAAACGAAAGAGGCAGAACGGAAAAGATAAAGAGAAAGACGAAAGAGGCAGAAGAGGCAGAAGGGAAGGGAAAGTATAAAGAGAGAGAGAGGAGGCAGAGGCACAGAGGAAAAAATTAAGCGAAAGGAGTAGAAGATAGAAGTGTCCGGATAAAGCGAGATGAGAAAGAGGCAGCAAAGAGGGTAGAGAGAGGAGTAAGCACAGAAGTGAAAGAACGAAGATGAAGGAGGAAGAGGCATAAGGGAAAGGATAAAGAGGCAGAAGAAAGCCGGAATTGCCTGGAAAATTGGGGGAGCGTCAATGGGCCATCTTCGGGCGCCTGACCCAGTCCTAGATATAAAGCAATTTATTAGCATATAAAGGACCAATCGGTTAATTGAAAGCAGATGAGCTTTGGCCCATTAGCTGATGTCTGGACGATATTTACCCTGAAGGGAAGCGAAAGAGTAGGAAGTGCGCCTCCTCCTGAGATTGGGAGGGAGGTAGGATTTTCCTCGTTTGCCTCGAAATTTCGCTTTCGTAAGAAGGATTCTTATCCTCAGGTGATTAGGAGTAATGATACTCGCCCCGGCAATGCAATCCAAGGCCCAACTTCGTTCTGCTGTTTTGTGTTGTTTCTCTCTCTCTCTCTCTCCTTTCTTTCATTCGCGTTTTTGGAATGAGTTGGTCATCCAATAATGCTTCTTTATTAGTGTTCGGACTTCTGTTGAATATATCATAATCAGTTGTTGACAAGATTTTTTTATAGCATTCATATGACGTTAGAGAAATGTTTCTCAATAGTTGATCAGGCGATACAAAAATAGCCTTAAAAACACATTTGATATTTATTTGTTATTTACTGACTGAACAGCAAACTACTCGTAGCAAAAGGAGAAGCACTTCGAAGGCAAAGAAACGCAATAATGCCGCCGAGAGTCATTACGTAGCTCGTAAATAAGAATAAGCCAAATTGCTTAGCATCACCACGGTGATAGTCATGCAAACTAAGATGAAGCAATTGCAAACTGAAGTGTTATTTTGCACGATACATCTGACAGGGCTTCGCCGTCTGGGATGGTTAGAGGGAGGGGCGTTTGTTCGTGTGTACTGCGAGGGTTGACGCATTGCTCATGAGCCTAGATTTCGTGGTAAATAGCGGCTAGCATTGTGAAGGTTTCCTACACAGGACATTACTCTTGATTTGGAGAGATATATATATATATATATATTATATATATATATATATATATATATATATATTTATCTTTATTTATAATTTAACAAAAGTACACACACACACCCACCCACAACACAGATATATATATATATATATATAATATATATAATATAATATATATATATATATATTATATATTATTATATATATATATATACTATATATTATATATATAATATATATATATATATATATTATATTACAGTGTCTAATGGCATTCGTTGCAATGGTGTTTATGGACTGTATGTAATAACGTAATTTATGCCGCATTCATGTACCTCCTTTTTTCACCACCCATTCAGATCTTAGCCACATTTCCTTTCATCATACTGGAGAATCGGTGTATTCTGTTTCCATGGGATACAGAAATGGAATCTTCCAATGTTCCCAATTTTTTAATCTGGTTTATATATCTTAAACTAACTTTTGCGTAGCCTTTCTGTTTAGTACACGGTTGTGTCATTTGCCTCACAGTGCTTTACTGCACGAAATTCAGAACGGAATTTGGCAGCACGTAACGGTAACTTAACTTCAGTTTTACATATTGCATTTAGTTATTTCAGTGAACTGGTATAGTGGTTAGTGTCGTGATATGCCACTCAGATGTCGCGGGTTCGCGTCTCCCCCCCAGGGCAATGAAAAATCACTGGTTCTGTATCACAATCAGATAGTGCTGCTGTTTGGGGTCTGCGGTGGGAAATTGAGGCCAACATTCTTTGGAAGTCTTGAATTTCAAGTCTATAGTCCCTGTGTGCTTGTTCCACGTGAATAGGTTTCATCTACTGATATAATAATAATAATAATAATAATAATAATAATAATAATAATAATAATAATAATAATAATAATTTATTCCTTTGATATAAACTATAGCTATCTTCTCTACTGTAAGCTGCTGAAGTACACAAACAAAACTTTGCCATTGGAACATCCGAATGCCATGGAATTCAGACTTTTTAAAACGATTTGTAATAAAATACATATAATGGAAAACCATGGGACTAGCAACTTCACTCGAAATTTATGCAACGTAATCCATATACTCTTCGCTATGGGAAGTTGAATAATAAATTTATGGAGATATATTATAATGGATGGATAGCCATTTTATTGGACTAGCGATCTTATCGCAAAAATTAGGCAGTACAAACTTATAACAGACTGTGAAGATCTGTGGTTAGTGGTAATGAGTAATGTTGAGCTTTGAGTAAGGTGTATACTACAGTAAAAGCGTATATAAAATATTGCGTTAGTTATATTTATTCTTTTTGAACAGATACAGTAAATTAATTTGAGTCGCTGGCGGCATTAAACCGTTTTAAATTAAATCTATGTTTTCGGAAATGTCGCTTTTAAATGTTTTTAAAAGTCGGTTATTAAATTTTGTATCTTTAAAAAATTTTCCCTCTCTATATCTCTCTCTCATCTCTCTCTCTTTTTTAACTGCGTATAAACGACTCTCCTTTATTTTCCTACTCAATTCGGGGAATTGTTTATGTCAAGCTGCGCAGATCTAATAGGTTCATTTCTACGTCCATTTTCCCTCGTCATCAAAGAGGATGCTCTCTCTCTCTCTCTCTCTCTCTCTCTCTCTCTCTCTCTCTCTCTCTCTCTCTCTCTCTCTCAACAGAAAACTACTCTTGCAGTGGTATCCTGTATTGACATTCCTGCTCAGTAATTTTCTGTCAACGATGCATGTATTGCACGGGTGTCAAAAAAGGGCCAACGCTATGGAAACCTGAACGCAAGACAGAGAGGGGGATTTCATTGGCGAATACCTTAGAAAGAACCAGAGAGAGAGAGAGAGAGAGAGAGAGAGAGAGAGAGAGAGAGAGAGAGAGAGAGAGTCATACTGACATCACGTCGTATTTCCATTATATATATATATTTTTTCTTCACAATAACATTAGCTTTTACAGTTTTGTTAGCAAATAAAAGAAATAAATATATTAAAAAATAAAAACTGATCGAGGGTGAACTCCTGTGGAAATTGGGAAGAACGTCTAGGTTGTAAAAATTTGTAGAGTCTACAAAGTTTTAGTTTAGAAACGAGTTAGAAATCAAGATTTTATTTGGAAATATTTCCAATGCCCTGTTTACTACGTATATTGGGAATTTTTCTTTTACTTTATTCATTATTATCTCGAGGAATTATATTTTTCAGAGTAAATATTTGTTTGCTCTATTTGTAAATGATTTCATTTTCACACACACACACACACACGCACACACACACATATATATATGTTTATATCATATATATTTATTATATATATATATATATATATATATATATATATATTATATACATATAATATATATACATACATATATATATACTATATATATATATATTATATATAATATAAAATAATAATATATATATATATATATATACATATATATATATATAATACACAAATATATGCGTGTGTGGGTATATACATATAAATATTTATTTATTATTTATGTATTTCTAGAACTGTATTAAAAACCATAAACCACATTAGACCTGTCTAAACTTTCACGATGCTTCGTACATGAGAAAATAATGAAATTATCACACACAGTTTCAAAAAGTACATCACTCCATAAAAAGTCACCCAGGTGAAATTTTTTCGATTATTTTTTTTCCTTATGGAAATAGAGCATCCCTTGAATACACGCAGCCCCAACAAATATATCCATCGAAAAATTTTTCCGACATTTCCCGGAATCTCTCCATTCTGACGGTTCCTCCCTTAATCCCTGCGGTGTCCCAAATTGATCACGTTAGTTCGAGAGAGAGAGAGAGAGAGAGAGAGAGAGAGAGAGAGAGAGAGAGAGAGAGAGAGAGAGAGAATGGGGTTGTTCCTTTGACGAAGGTCTGAATGAGAGAGATAAAAATAGAGAGAGGTCGTTTTGACGACTGCCTGAATAGGAGAGAGAGAAAGAGAGATGTTTCGTGTTGACAAATCTGAGAATAAAACAAAACAGGTTGAGATGATGATCGTGCGTTTGTGTGTACGCTCGCCCATGAGAGAGAGAGAGAGAGAGAGAGAGAGAGAGAGAGAGAGAGAGAGAGAGAGAGAGAGATATGGTTAACCTTACAGCATTGCTTAATGCTCTAATGCACAAATATGACTTAAAGTCATATGGTTCAAATACATGTAATTTATTGACCATTTCATGAGTAAGTTTTAATTCTTGCACACTATACATACATGTATGTATGTATGCATGCATATATATATATATATATATATATATATATATATATATATATATATAATAATATATATATATATATATATATATATATATATATATATATATATATATATATATATAGATAGATATATGTATATATATCTAGATATAATCTATATATCTACAATATAAATATAATAATATATATTACAAAACTATACTATATATAAGTAATATAATATATTTATTATAGATAATATATACAATATCTCTATATGTTATCTATATCATCCTAATAGATCTTAAAATATATATATATATATATATACATATATTATATATGAAATATATATATTATTATCCTATATATCTATAAGATATATAGATATATAATAGACTACTTATATACTAATTAATTAATATACAGATATTACCGATATATATATCGATATATAATATAGGAGATTAGAGGAGAATTTCTAATATATACTACCATATATCTCATGCTATATACTATTATAATTATATATATATATACTATATTATATTATATATATATAAGTCATATGCACATTTCCGTCCGATTCATAGATCTAACATAATATCGAGCTACAATGTCCTTTAATATCTATTCGCTCTACCTCGGAATTAATATATTTTCATATATGCTTAACCGAAGGGGAATTTTTTTCTCGATAATAGATTTGCCTGGACCCGGGCGCGAACCTATGATCTTTCAACCCCAGGACGTCATGAAGCTTTTTCCTAACGTCATTTGTATTTTGCTTGGATTTGTTTGATACACTGAGTTTCTTTTGTGAACATTTTATTTTTTCCTTTTCTGTAGTGCTCCAAATTTTCTTCTTCCTTTTTTTCTTTTGTGTACTTCATTTTTGCAAACTTTAAAGCCCATGATATTCCTTTTCCTAACGCAGGTAGAAAATAAGAGTATTTTTGTCTACATTGGTTTGAGTTTGTCCCCCTCCCCCCCCCACAAAAAAAAAAAAAAAAAAAACTGAGTTTTATGGTAATTTTACGCTGTAATTAGCAACCTCTGCTCAGATGGCTTCCTAATGGCGCTTCTCTGTTATTGCATGTTTTTCTGCCAATTTTTATTTTCTTTCCCTGCTCATTTTCTCGTTTTTCTCTTCTTTTTATCTTTTTTAAATTTTTATCGCCCGTTACCTCATTCTTTTCTAGTTAGGTCTTTGATGTCTTTATTCCCCTCCTCCTCTTCGTCGTCTTGCTGTCTTTCTCCCCTCTGTTCTTTTTCTCTTGTCCTTTGCTTGTAAGGCTCCCCTCTCCTCCATCACCCTTTCACCCCTCCCCCCCTCCTCCATCTCCTCCTCCTCCTCTTGCACTCTTTTCAAGTCCGGACCCTCAGACTCCTCGAGCGAGTCTCCAAAACAATTTCTCGTTAAAATGTTCTCCCTTGACCTTTATTTATTCTATTTTTCCTTGATAGTCTCTGTTCTTCCCTAATTTATCAGTTTTTTCCTTTATTAATTATTTATTATTCTGCTATTACTTTATCTATCTTTTGTTCACCTTTTTTCTATAATTATTGTGTTAAAATTCTGTTTTTCGATTCTGGGAAACTTCTCGGTTATAATCCAAGCTTTCTACGCTGGTGTGTTTGCTGTCAGTTCTTTGTGAAGTGAAGATTTCTTTCAGTTATTATCATTTAAGGTCAGTAAACATGTAAAAGAGAGAACTGAACCCTTAATGAAAGTAAAATGATACAAGTAAGAAGAAAATGAAAACTAGCAAACAAACACTTGCTAACAGAAACAGCGTTGTAAGTAAGAAAAGGAACCATTGGTACGTGGCGCCAGGTAGACTATTCCTCAGAACAGTGCGACGTCTATTGTCTGTGGAATTTGTAGCTCGACTCTAGAAGTTGAGTGGCTCGCACCTTTCCTTGGGTTCTGACGAAGGCATAAATTGAAATAGTGTGAAAAGAGTTTAAAAACATTATGTGCAATATTATAAGAAAAAAATATTTGATTTGCTACAATTTGGCCATAATGCCAAACACTGGGGATACTTCCACCCATTCAGTGCTTAAAAGATAGTGAAACCAGTTAGTTGGAGCGGTTGGACAGCAAAGCGGAAGACAGGAAGCGTGAATGGAGGTAAAACAGAAGGCTAAAAAGTTTGTGCAGCTAGGGGCCCACAGGCGCTGCACTCAGCATTTAGTAACGCCCACAGTGCACAGCATGATTTGCATTGGCTGTACTAGCCCTCTATAGGCTGAGAATTGAGAAGATCCCGCCAATAGTGGTAGAACACACGATCTGAAGCCGTTGATCCTCTTTCAGATATTTACATTTGTATAAGTTCGTTTTAATCGTTAACTTTTACTCTATTGGCATTTAAGCTCTGCTGAATTTTGATCAATCACGTTAGACCCTCAAGGCGTCTTTTTTTTTAAATTTCAATAAAGGTTATTGGAAGAATTTCTCTTGCTTTGCGTTAAACATATTTTTACTAACAGTCTATTTCTTGTAATTATTCATGAATGCTTTTTTCTTCATTAACCCACCTAAGCGGGTTTCGGGTCTTATCTTATTGTAAGCAGCTGGCACCAGACCATGTCTTTGTAATATTTTGTATCTGATAAAAGCTGTTCCTTCTTTAAGGGCAAATAATATCTTTGTTATCTGTATACTATAATTACAACGAATTGCGGTCATCTTGTAAAAGCCCGGTAACCACGCAAATTAAACAGGGGCTGAGTGCGATTGCGGAGTTTTTCGTTCTATCGGTACTGTACAGTGCGCAGCGCGTAATTGCCACAATGGGCACAGAAATTCTTCAAGAGTAAATGGAATGACACTTCACACGTAAACAAATCATGAAATGTATTTACCCATAATCCTGTGTTAATCTGATGAATGTTATGTTAGCTGTGGATACGGTTTTTCTGTCAACGTGTCATATATTTTCACCATATTAATGTCGAACATTTAATGTCTAACATAAATGCAATGGAAACATCAGTTTTGAAATTGCATCATCATTATTCCTAAATAAATATGCCACGTAATGTAGAGCAAAATCAATCTTGCTTAATGGAGAGTAGGTCCGCAGGTAACTAGTTGTTTAAACGTCTCGCCTGTTAAACATGAAACTGCGAGATTATTTCAACACGACTTAATCCCATAAGAGCCCATACAAATTCTAAACACTTCACAGACCACAATTTGTGTCCGATTTTCTTCATTCAAAAAACGTTTTATTATTTGAGTCTTTCTTAAATAACACATTTTTAGTACTCCATTACGAATAAAAATATTTATTGTGAATAAAAAAAAATAGAATGGGCTTCCGAAATATGTTTATTCTCTCAAATAATAAAATGCTTTTTGAATTAAGAGAATCGGATGACAATTGTGGGCTGTGAAGCGTTTTGGGTGCCAAAAAAAGCTTGTTTCCGGGAAATCGCGTTTAACTAAACCGTAGGATACCACTTCTTCCGGCACTATGATCGAAGTGAAAAATAGTTGTTTTTTCATGTCATGTGCGTATAACAAATATTGGCTTAGTGTTGGTTTTCATCGACACCATGTGTCTCGTAAGTTGGTAATAGAAGGAACCAGTAGTTTGGTAGCTTAGGCTAGACTGATGCCCTCAAACTGCCCATCTGGTAATATGTTACATTTCTTAAACATTATTTTAAAAACGACTTAATTTGGAATGAATGAAAATCATTTCTGTGGTAAAAGTTATCGGATCATCATGCTTAGGAAAACATAGCCTATAAGAACGGTAACAACAATGAAAAGAATCTCGGTCATGCAAGGGCTAAGCTTATTATGGTTATTGGTTTAGCGGAGAATTTTATGGTTTTGTACTTTTTTGAATTACGATATTCCTTCAAATCAGTGAACATTACTTTTTTTTATGGTAGCCCTCCTTTAACAATTCTTTCTAAATACCCTTTCAAAGGCTTAGGATAGAAAGAAATGACTCGTTGGTTAATGCGCAGTAATAATTAACTGACTCCTGAAAGATATCACTGTCGTATGATGGTATGAAATGAGAGGGAAAAAGTAAAAAAGTTGACACTGCTTTTCCACTACACTATAGTACTGTTATGCCGGACAAGCTTTTTCAAAATGGCCGCTCGAGGTCAGAGGCCTGGTAGGGATATCGATGCTCCATGTTATTGAAGATTTGTGTTCATTCTTATATTATGTTTTCTACATATTTTTTTCTTTCAAATTTATCTATGTCATTTTTGTTTTGTCAGATAAAAGATTTTGATTCCATTAATCATATGTTTTTGCATATGACTAATTTTTTTCAGCCAGAAAAGGATGCACCTACGGCTATTTTTATTCAACAATCTGCATGAGGTATGGCTAAAAGTAGAAGCCATTTTGCAACAGGGAAGTGAGCCTTCAAACCTCCCTTCAAAGCTCAGAGCTCCCAAGGGATAGGGAGTTAAACCCTCGGATCCCCCTCCCTGCGAAAAGCTGTAAAAAAAAAAAAAAAAAAAAAGAAAAAAATATCATGGTAATGTGTAACGATGCCTAATACACCCGTGAAAGTTTTAAAACTTTTGTGTCGTAACTTTTTTTAACTTCTGAAGTCAGTGCTAGTCTCCATATAATTAGAAGACTTTCTGTCTTCATAATAACTCCTGTATTATTTAAAATATGTAGGAATTTTTTTTTTTTTTTTTTTACAAATATATGAGTATTTTAGAGATGCCTTTTAATATATATATATAATATTAGAATCATAGTCAAGACTAAATTATATATATATATATATATATATATATATATATATATCATATGTATTCTAGAAATATATATATATATATATATATATATATCATATCATAAGTCAAGACTAATTATTATAATATATATATAATATATATATATATATATAATATATATGTATGTATATATATATATATATATGTGTATATATATAATACATATATATATATATTATATTATATATATCGTAGATTATATAGTATATTATAGTATATATATTATATATATATCTATATATAATACTAGAAAGTAGTCTCTCTCTCTCTCTCTCTCTCTCTCCTCTCTCATCTCATATACATATATATATATATATGATATATATATATATATATATATATATATAATATGTATATATATATACATACATACATAGATACATACAAACATGTGTACTATATGTGAGCTTTCCCATTTTGAGTCTCTGGAACATCAGAATTAAGGGTAAATGCGTCCGTAAAAATTTTATTTGCACTTGTACGAAACATAGTCAAAACTAAATTACACTTATTTTCACACAAGCTTCTAACTTCAAAGGCAAGAAAACGTATTCTGGTTGAGAGAGAGAGAGAGAGAGAGAGAGAGAGAGAGAGAGAGAGAGAGAGAGACTAGGATGTGGTATCTAAATTATATGACAGGCGACTTGTATATAGATGAAAAGAAACTAAAAAGGAGAAAGTTACCTTTACAATATTAAATCTTAGTCTTTCTTGACGTAACGAAGAGAAAGTCTTTGGAATGTATAATTGGGAAAATAGGTATAAAACCAAAAATCAAGATGTGTTTAACGAAAAAAAAAGACAGAAACGTTTTGTATCTCACAAAAGTTATCTATGATCTGGAAGTGTAGTCTTCCCCCTCCCCCCGAAGCAGGTAATCTAACCTCCTTGGCCTTTCCCACCCCATCCGAACCCGGATAAAATAGGAGGGCTAATGAAACTTGTATTAGGCCTTAGTGCTGTGGGAGAAGCGGTAGTGGACCACGATGAGAAAGAAGCTATGCATAACATTGGTATTCATCCTGAATATAAAGTAAAGATAACGCCTCAGTGGCGTGGTCGGTTTGGTCTTGGCCTGCCACCTCGGTGGCCGCGAGGTCGATTCTCGGGCATTCCATTGAGGTGTTAGAGATGTGCATTTCTGTGATAGAGGTTCACTTTCGGCGTGGTTCGGAAGTCACATAAAGCCGTTGGTCCCGTTGCTGAATAACCACTGGATCCTTGCAAGGTAAAAACACCATACAAACTATAAAGTGAAGATGAAGGTGCACTAAATTTATCCAAGACCATGCGTGGATACAAGTGAACAGGCCAAGAATCCATGTAAGAGACAGACAACCCAAGGAAAAAGAGAAAGGAGGGGTTAGAATTTGGAGAGATGAGTCCGACTCAGCGACACCTGAGGACAGAATAATGGAGGGATAAAAGGAAAGGCTCAGATTGTACTCGTTGAAATTATACCCTTTGTTTGGCCAGGAGAAAGAGAACAGTAGGCATCGAGCCCAATCCTCCTAACCAACCGACATATCCTCCCACGACCCAGCTCCCGTCTAGCCTTCAAAGGGGGGCGAGATCCCACCTCACCCATACCCTGGGGCGTCAGGATCACCAAGGGGGAATGTTTTGGAGAGTGGAGTTTGGCCTGACCTGTCCCATTCGTATGGTAAAAAGGTCGGGAGAGAAAAGTATTTGTTGAACTCTAAGCTGGCTGCAGGCAAAGAGAGAGAGAGAGAGAGAGAGAGAGAGAGGCAACGAAAATAACATTTTTATATTGATGTAACCGACACACCTCACCTTCAGTTTTATCATTTTTCTATAGGTTCACGCCCTTATGATTGGATTATTTTGGAAATACGACTGGTAAACGATTTCGTTGTTGGATTAAAAGCGTCTTAATTTCTCTCTCTCTCTCTCTCTCTCTCTCTCTCTCTCTCTCTCTCTCTCTCTCTCTCTCTCTGATGTCGAGAGCAGTGAAATTAATCGACGTTTGCTTAACTAGTATTCATAAATTTTATTTTTTTTATTTTTAGGTAGATTTAGCGTTTTAGACACCACCCGGAATTTATATTTTTTCGAATGTCATCAACAAAGTCTGTCAGTCCGATCCAAAATTTCCGAAAATAATCTCTCTCTCTCTCTCTCTCTCTCTCTCTCTCTCTCTCTCTCTCTCTCTCTCTCTCGATGTCGAGAGCAGTGAAATTAATCGAAGTTTGCTTAACTAGGATTTCATTAAATTTAATTTTTTAATTTTGTTTAGGCAGATTTAGCGTTTAGACACCACCAAGGAATTATATTTTTCGGGGGGGAAAAAAATTGTCATTAACAAGTCATATAAGATCCAAAGTTTCAGAAAATAATTTCTCTCTCTCTCTCTCTCTCTCTCTCTCTCTCTCTCTCTCTCTCTTTCAGTTGGTGTTGGTTATATTCTAATACTTTGACTCCAATGAACACAGGCAAATTCTTTCATGTAAAATATAGGGCTAAAACTAGTGTTCTATATACAAAATTCAGTGTCATAAAAAATTTATTTTATGAATTTCCAGGAAAGAGATATTCATTTATTGACGAAGGGTTGGTTATCTATGAACAGTTTTGGTGACAAATTCTATTGATTTATATATATATATATATATATATATATATATATATATATATATATATTGTGTGTAAATATGTTTTACATACCAGATTTATATTTTCAAATATTAATAACGTGAACTTAGAATGCATAATAAATGATAATTATGCCTACTCTAGCGGGGATTAGGACACTTGGTGCTTGCTGTAAGTGTAGTCACTCCTATATATCAGTTTCTCGTTGGACGAGTGGTTTTCGCGCTCGGCTGCCAATCCGGTGGTCCAAAGTTCGATTCTCGGCTCGGCCAACGTGGAATCAGAGGAATTTATTTCTGGTGATAGAAATACATTTCTCGATATAATGTGGTTCGGATCCCACTATAAGCTGTAGGTCCCGTTGCTAAGTGACCAATTGGGTCTTAACCACGTAAAAATATCTAATCCTTCGGGCCAGCCATAGGAGAGCTGTTAATCAGCTCAGTGGTCTGGTTAAAACTAAGATATACTTAACTTTAACTACTATATACCAAGCCTGAAAAGCATAGATTCGAACCCCCGGTCTTGATAGATGTACTTACCATATATATATATAATTGTAATTTAATCTGAAGGTGTGGTAAATTCGATAGCAATTTGGTATATGTGGATTTCATTACTTACCATCACTTCATTTTATTTTCAGTACATATACTTTTGTGCTTAGAATGCTTTATACATCTAGCATATGTTCGAATTTTTAATAAGTGAAATCCTATTTACGCATGTAGTCATCTTTCTTTGTCATTCATTTCCTCTATTTGCAAGGAGTCCGCCATATCCCTCCCTCCTTCCGCCGGTCCTCGTAGTAATATTAAACAGCTCTGGGCGACTTTTGTCGTCTCTGCCGAAATGTAAATAAGACGGAGGGTATTATGCCTCTTCTCTTCGGCCCGTGAGCTCACTTTCCCCTAGGAAAAAAAATAAGGTAATATTTTCCTGAGGTCAAAATGACCCCAAGGGCGTTTGGAAATCGCTGCGTTTTTTGGAAGAGAAACAATATTGAGTGGACCAAGTTGTTTTTGTTGTTGTTGTTGCGCTGCTACGGTTGTTCCTTTCGTCAGTTGCCGGAAAGGCGAAGGGAAAGTTTCTCAAAGCTGTTTTTTTTTTCATTTGCAATTTGACTTCATCTTCATCTTCCATCTCTTCTTTTGTCATTAGTGAGGATAATTGCTCCTGTTTGGATCTTAGCTTGATCCTCTTCTCTCGTGAGGGACACGGGACTGTATCTTATTCTGCTGTTGTTACGATTTTATTTCTTTTTTTCTTATTGATTTTATGCATATTAAATCTAAATTTACTCTCTCTGTTTTTTTTTTTGCCTTTTGCATAATAATAATAATAATAATAATAATAATAATAATAATAATAATAATAATAATAATAATAATAATAATAATAATATTTTAGGTTAATCACGTAAAAGGACATTCTTAGTTCCTTTGAGTTTACATGATAAAATTAAAATGCAATCCTATGTGATTTCGAAAAAAACTAAATTTGTTCATGCTTCTGCTTCTTGTCTTTGCCGACATAAAACGGAAATATATTTCAATGGCTCTAAGTAAGGAGTGGAATTCTAAAACTGATCTGCAATAAATAAGTAGTCTCTCTCATCTCTCTCTCTCTCTCATCACTCTCTCTCTCTCTCTCTCTCTCTCTCTCTCTCTCTCTCTCTCTCTGTAGACTAGCTAGCTTCCACTCTTATCAAGTAGTTAGTCCCACCGAAATGTAGTCCTTAGCTTTAAAACCAGAGTGTTTTAATGGCCTTTAATGGTTTATATATATATATATATATATATATATATATAATCTATATATATATATATAGTATAATATTTATATATATATATTATATATACATATATTATATATATTATATACTATATATATGTATTATTATATATACATATTTTATATATACTATATATATATATATATATATATATATATATATATATATATATATTATATTATATATATATCATATATTATCTATATATATATTTATATATATATATATATATAATATATATATATATATATATATATAGTATATATATATATATAGCAGTTTAGTTCAATTCAGTTCATCTCTATTTCATATCTCAGATACATAGATAGATTGATAGATATGCACCATGACCAGTTAAGGAGATTGAAATAGGGGCATTTTCAGTAGGAATTGTTATGCTACATAAATCACGAATTTTGCAAATATACCAATTTTGTGTATAACATTTCCTTCCTGATCGTTTCTAAGTCGTAAGAGATACACGAAAGAGGCGAAAAATCCAGTCAGAGAATCATCGTAACAAAAAGGCTGGCATTTTACGTGGAGGGAATTGAGCTAACACGTTTCGCCATGTCTGCTTTGAGAGAGAATTTATTCGCGCAAGAGGCAAATAAAAGTCAAATAAAGGCTTCTCTTTCATGTTTCAAGACGTGGGAAAGTCCTGCCCTGCCGTTCTGACGTCACGGGATCAGAGTGGCTACCCCCCCCCCCCCCCCCCCACCCCTTCACCCCACCCACCCACACAACCTTCCCGCCGGGAAGGGAACAAAAGTCAAACAATGTGACGTGGGGAAAAGCATGCGGTTGACAGTGGTATGGCGTAATTGGCGGTAAAAATAGAACGTTGCCGAAATTATAACAAGCTTTCATATTTTCAGGGAATAAGAATAAAGAAGGGTGGCCATTCCGGAGGTTAGTTCGAGGATTAAAATGTTGAAGGGAGGATTTCAACGTCCAAACATGGACTCCCCTTTAAAATCAGTAGGTTTTCATTATTGTAATGTCGAGTTTACGTGGTTCAGGTGATGTATGTGTCTGTGTGGAGAGAGAGAGAGAGAGAGAGAGAGAGAGAGAGAGAGAGAGAGAGAGATAACATTTGCTCAGTTGGAGTCATACTAGTATTTGCTCACATAAGAAAAAAAATTAAAAGTATTTATCTGGTGTTTAAATTGCTTACGTAATTGCACAATTTGTAGTCAAGTATTATTTTCTTCTTGAAGGTCTGTAATTAGAAGGAGTTTCGGAGATATTAGGCGCTTTATTTTGGAATTATCTTCTCAAAACTTAATCCCTGGAGAATGGCGTAATTTTTTCCTGACGGAATCACGCCTGGCATCTGACGTGATCTTTTCTCTTTTAAGTCATTTCCGTTCTCTCTCTCTCTCTCTCTCTCTCTCTCTCTCTCTCTCTCTCTCTCTCTCTCTCTCTCTCTCTCTATATATATTATATATATATATATATATATATATATATATATATATATATATATATATATACATATATATATAATATATATGTGTGTGTGTGTGTGTGTGTGTGTATGTATGTATGTATGTGCTTGTGTTTGTATGTTATAACTGAGTTGAACTTGAAATTAGCACTATATATAGTTTTTTTTTATAGCGTATTGTGTTTTCTCTTTTCCACGAACTCTTATCTTTAAAATTCAGGCCTTTCGCTTATTGAAAATTATAGTGAAACTTCATATTCTACTCCTTTTTTTAATGTACATGGTACTGTTAAAACGTCGATTATAATAGTTGAAATTCACGTTCACGCATTAATTCTATTTTTAAATCTGTTAATGTCGTATCATCCTTAATTACTGTAAATAAATTGCAGACACGACGATGTCCTGTATTTTTTTTTTTTTTTTTTTTTTTTTTTTTTTTGCTCCGTTAGCTAAAGTTGCATGACGTTCCCGTTCTTGTAATTTTAGTTCAAGCGTAAACATTCGTCAGCACATAAGAACTCGACCTATAATTATATTCCTAATAGGTAAGCACATTCCGTGGATAACAAATAATTAAAATCATTATTTTTTAAATTATCACTTCAGAATATATGTTAACGTTTTCTTTCTGGGTTTTTGGGTCTCGCTTTGATTCATTGCTGTTTCCACTCGATGATGTTGCTCACACCGATGTCTGTGCCCCACAGATGGTCGCGGGGATCTCATATGCCAAGTGGGTCTGATATTCCTTGCTGGTCAACCAAACCATAATTCCAAGTTCGCAGACTTTTCCACCTTTGTAGTGGCCATGGTTCATCCGGACTGACTTTGTTGCCTTTTCTCCTTCAGCCTGGGCTAAAAATATTTAATTTGTGTCGGTCTCGCTTGTCTCGGGGCTTGTAGAATTAGAGTAAAGATTTAATACCCAGATTTGTTGGTAAATAGTATTCGTATTGTTTCCGTGTTGCATGAAATGTTCTTGTAGAATTCTCTCTCTCTCTCTCTCTCTCTCTCTCTCTCTCTCTCTCTCTCTCTCTGCGAAAAAATCCTTTTTACAATCAGATATTGAAATCATAAAAACGTCCATTTCAAGGATGTTTTTCTTAACCTCTGGCGTTGAGCCGATGCAGGTCTCGCAGTGGAACGACTTGTGGCACGACCATTTATAGCACATTCTGAAATATTTCTACTCCCATATTCAGTAAACCGCATTATGGCAATGCTATTGAAATGAGGCCACAAGCTTTCTCCTCCGACGAAAATATTCCATATTTAATGTTTGGCCGTCTCTCTTTTTCAAGGGCTGGCCGGTTTTCTTTCTTATAGAATTTAAACTATTCTTGCCCTAGAGAGGGTTACGTCACGCAGTGAGTATTTTATTTTTGTGGATTATAAGTTTTCTGTTGAGTTTTTTGATATACGAACTTTGTTTTTGTTTTTAATTAAAGTGTTCTGAAGCTTTTCATGCATCTTGTTTTTGTATAAAGTTTTCTTTCTAACTTTTCGGTCTTGAAGTTTTTGTATACTATGAATTTAATCTTTTTCGTATATCATCAGGTATTTTGAAGTAATTCAAACTTTTCCCCTAATTTTCTTAGAGATATTTTTTTTATTTGAACCTTTATATTTGTTTTCCTGGCGTCAAAATATCTTTATTATTATTATTATTATTATTATTATTATTATTATTATTATTATTATTATTATTATTATTATTATTATTATTATTATTATTATTATAGAAATGCTACAAACAAAACTCGGATTTTTTTCTGAAAGATTTTTTTTCTGGCATGTTTTTAATTTTAAATTTTTTATGAGGAGTTAAAAATTCTTTATATATCATAAAAGTAAAGAATGCCTAATTTTTTCGCATTATTTTGACAGCTTAATCCATTTTTGGATACCAGACATCAGAGATTTCGTACGTATATCATGCGTCATGCATGTGGTATTCGAATAACAACATTTATTTCACCTTTCTCCGAACAGCAGCAAAAT
>NC_087215.1:51635175-51652675 GCF_015104395.2 Macrobrachium nipponense | reverse complement strand
GCTAAAAAAATTCCCCTTCAGTTAACATACATGAAAGCATATTAATTCCGAGGTAGCGCGATATATATATATATATATATATATATATATATATATATATATATATATATATATATATATATATATATATATATATATATATATATACACACACACATTAAGCTACAAATGTCCTTTAATATCCAGTTTGCTCTTCCTCGGAATTAATATACCTCCATATATGTTAACCGAAGGGGAATTTTTTAGTTGATAATGAATTCGTCCTCTCGTGGATTCGAACAAGCGGACATAGGAGAAATCAGGACTTAAGTGGCATTACCGGCTCAGCCAGCAAGTGACGTATATATTGATATGCATATTAAAGAACATTTGTAGCTTAATGCATGTATATGAATCACGGTGATGTGATTAAAATTCTTCATATGGCTACGTGCGGCAAACGTACGACTTTGTTAATATGACAGAGGGGGTTGGACATTAATTCCAATTACAAATACCTGAGTTCGACAGTGATTTGTAAGGTCGGAATCGGTATCAACTTATACCTCTCGGGCCGAATCGATAATGTCACTGAAGTCCTGAATTCTCTTCTGTCCGCTGGTTCAAATCCACGAGAGGACGAAATTTTTATTAACTACAAAAATCCCCTTCGGTTAACATTTATGAAAATATATTAATTCCGAGGAGAGTTTTTACACTGATGCTACTAGGAACCTCCTTGAGCTGGAAATACGTTCAAAGACCAAGGAACTTCATCGCGCACATGACCAAATGACGAGATTCAGGACTGGTGTACTCAATTCGCTGACATTATTGGACTCTATCATTTTTAACCATTTATTTAATAAGGCTATTTCCTCCTTTGTTCGGACCGTTGAAGATAGACATTTCACAAAACTTCGAAATTTAGGTATTACCATTCCTTTACTTAATAATAAAATTAATTCTGTGTTCAATTTTTCCAAACGAATACTTTCGAAGAGAGAGGAATTCCTACTGTCCTTAGGGTTAGACTTTTGCCTCCCCAACTATCGCCCAAATTATCAGCAATTCTTTTTACCTCTCGAGATACTTTTTCAGAGAATAATTAAACTTCCCTTTTGCAAAAATATAGAGTTTTTAAGATCACAATTCTCAGCCCTCGCCCACAGCTCTTTTAATAATCTTAAAACTAGATGGGCTCCTTTTTTTTACCAAGAATGATTATGACATTTTGAAAAACCTAGCCAAAGATGAAAATGTAATAATTACTCGTCCAGACAAAGGTAAAGGTACAGTTATCCTTGACAGACATGACTACATACAAAAAATGAATGACATTTTAAACGACTCTTCAAAATTTACCAAAGTTGGTGACCCAGACCTTTACAATATTACTAAACCCGAAGATAAAATCAACAGATTTCTTAGAACCTTAAAACAAACCAAAGCAATAGATGAAAATACGTATCAGGACCTTTTTGTAACAGGATCTACATATGGACTTATGTACGGACTGCCAAAGATACATAAAGAAGGAATTCCTTTGAGACCTATCCTTTCTTCCATTAACACTGCTAGCTATAAACTCGCCAAATTTCTTGTCCCTTTACTCCAACCACTGACTCACAATAAATACACATTAATAAACTCGGCCTCCTTTAAAGATGACATTATTACGCAGGATTCAGATCTGTACATGGCGAGCTTTGACGTGGAATCTCTGTTTACAAATGTTCCCGTTGTTGAGACTATCAACATCATTTTAGACAGGCTATTTCCCACTGACGATTGCTTGTTCAACAATTTTAATAGAACTCAATTCAAGTTGCTTTTAGAATTAGCCGTGCTGGATACGCCCTTTGTTTTTAATAATACGGTTTTTAAGCAGACTGAGGGGATGGCCATGGGAAGCCCTGCTGGGCCCTACTTTTGCTAACATATTTGTGCTCCCTGGAGGAGCGAGCTCTAGATGTATGCCCACCTAATTTCCGCCCACTCTTTTATAGACGCTACATAGATGACACTTTCGCCTTGTTCAGATGTAATTACCATGCTGATACCTTTCTTGAGTATTTAAACAACCAACACCATAACATTAGATTTACGGTTGAAACAGAAACACAGAATTCACTTCCGTTCCTTGATGTGAGGATATCCAAGGACGAGTCTGGCTTTCATACTGGTATTTATAGAAAGAGCACCTTTACTGGCCTGGGGACCAATTTTTATAGTTCATGTTTTTTTTTAACTTTAAAATGAATTCCGTATCAACTCTCCTCCATAGAGCCATTAATCTGACATCAAGCTGGTCTACCTTTCATACTGAAGTGACTTTCCTTGCTGATTACTTTAAGGATAATTATTTCCCTCCAGCAATTTTTCATAGATCCCTTAATAGGCTACTTAATCTGAAATTCAATCCACCTCCAAATAGTCCATAGTGTCCCCAAGCTCCGTATGTTTGCTAGATTTCCCTTTCTCCATAATAATAAAATTTAGGAAAAAATGCATCACCCTATTCAATGAGCAATTGCCTGCCCTTAATTTGAAACTAATTCCCATAAACCCCCGAACTATCGGCTCACTCTTCCAAGTCAAGGATAAGATCAGCCCCCTGTTTGCCTCCGGTGTCGTTATAAGTATAATTGTCCCAGATGTGATCTCGGCACTTACATCGGTTGCACCAGGAGGCTGCTAAAAGTCCGAATTTCCTCTCATTCAAGGAATTAGCCATAGAACGGGTTGTCGACTATCAAATCCAGAACAATCTAACATAAGAAATCACAGTAAAAGTTGCAAAACACACATAGATGCCAGTCATTTTAATATTGTAGGAAGAACCCGACATATAGACGAACTAACCACCCTTGAATCAATAATAATCAAGCTAACTGTACCTTCTCTTAACCACCAATCGTCTTCCACCCAACTGTTTATTGCCTAATTACCTGTTGTTTTGTTTACACTCCCTTCCATAACAATTTTTCGTGCCAGTTCTCCTTCCGCTACCGCTGTGGGTAGGCGTCTTGTTCGTTCTATTATTATTATTATTATTATTATTATTATTATTATTATTATTATTATTATTATTATTATTATTATTATTATATATCTATTATTATCTTATTATTTTTTAACTAATTTGTTTCTCTGTATTCGCTCCTAGCCCTTTCACTGTTATTCTGTGTTTCTGTTTTTACTCTGTTTTGTTTTTATTCTTAATTTATTAAAAGGTTTTTAATTTTGGTGTTGGTAAACATTGTGTGTATCTTTTTACTTATACGCAATTGATGTGTAATCGTTTCAGCCTGGAAAATGTATCAAGCTGATACGAAACGTCGGCGCTAATAAATGGATGAAAGACAGAACGCGTCTCCCTACTCCAATATGTATATATATATATTTATATATATATATATATATATATATATATATATAATATATATATATATATATGTGTGTGTGTGTGTGTGTGTGTGTGTGTATACATACATCCATACATACACACATAAGAAGACAGTGTAAGTTTATATTCATTATGGTATGGATAAGACTTGATATCTCAACTACTACATATACATAAAATCTTAGGTTACAGATTTTGTTTTGATCACCATAAATGCTATTCCGACCCGCATTTTTTTTATATATAACCAGTCTTCTCTCTTTTCCAATTCAAAATTCAGGTCATGCGTATCGCCCCTGCTTCTCAAAAAAAAGAAAAAAGAAAAGAAAAAAAAAAACACGGAAAAACTATATCCGGCTCTTACCGAAATGGGAGTCGAAAGAAAAGATGTTTTGGAACACTTCACTGAATTATTCCATCTCTTGGAACGTCACCCCCGGGACTTTATTCCCTTAAGTCATGGATAAGTTTTTGGGGGTATTGGCTATTCCGTTATCGGGAAGGGGTCTCGATGTGTCAGGGGAAGTTGGGGTTTGGGGCGCTCGGGTTGGGGGGGGGGTGTGGGTTGTTGGGGGACTGGAAGGGTTTGTTGAGAAAGCATGGAGAACCAAGTAGGTTCTTCAAGTACGTTGATGGATTAGAAGGTCTGAAGGAGAGCGCGAGAGCAAATGGGGAAGAATGAGAGGTGAGCGAAATTCTTGGAGGTAAGGAGAGAAAAGAAATGAAAGCAGGAAAACAGGAAATGAGAACAGGACACATACACACAAACACACACACTACAATACATACACACACACACACCACACACACACACACACATATATATATATATATATATATATATATATATATATATATATATATATATATATATATATATATATGTGTGTGTGTGTGTGTGTGTGTGTGTGTATCCAAGAACTGATTTAAGGGTAAAATCGGTCAACAATTTTCTTTCGGAAACTGGTCAGACTCTGCAAATACTTAAGCAGTTGAAAGAAATTGAGGAGTAATTCTCCGTCACAAGACGTAAGAAGGACGTAAAGAGGCGAGGAAGGATTGAGTTAGGAAGGAAGGAAGGGGAAGGAAGGAGGAAGGAGGAAGAGTTGAGTTGCAGGATGTGTAGGAATGAGGTAGGATTTCAAGTCGCCTGCAAGAAAGGCAACGTTACCCGGAGGGTCATTGGGACTGATTGAGAGGGACCCTCGCACCGTGACGGAATGAGAAAGTCGAAAAATAAAGTGCCGGGGGATTTCACTGGATATAGTTTCGTCTGTTATATCGGGAGAAAGTCGATTTCCCGAATAAATAACGGGACTCTGCTGAAAGCAAGCGCAGCCTGGGCAGGAGGTGCGTTTTGTCAAAGATTTTGTGCAAGCAAAATACGTCTTAACAGGAATTCGCAGCTTTAATAATAATAATAATAATAATAATAATAATAATAATAATAATAATAAAATAATAATAATAATAATAAGAGAGGACAGTTTTTTCGGCTTTGCATTTATGTTGTATAACTGTAATTTTATTTGGTTATTTTTGCTAGCTGATTGAGCATAGTTTTAGCTCTAATAGTAGTAAGTTCCGTTTCTTTCTTTTACAGTACGATGGTTGGGACGCTGGTAATATACTTCGGGTACATATCTTACTGGTGTATGGGCTCGCACTCTGAATGTGTGTGTTTTTTTTTCAGAGTTTTTTTTTTTTTACGGGGTATTATTGTATTCGGTACTTTTTATTTTTAAGATTCTACTAAGTAACAGCAACCAAATGTGTATGGAAATCTCTAACCCACGGTTTTATGATTCTCTCGGCAAATTCATATATACTTGAAGCAATCACAAAGGTTGTTGGATTTTGAGGAGGTTGGCGTATTAATTGAGGTGCGTGTCTTTCTAAAGGGTCAAGTTATTCACTCCTATTCAAAGGCAAATTTGAGAATGGTTTCTAATTTATTTTTGAGATAATTTTTTTTTCCGGATGAGCCCAACCAATATTGTGTAGTAGTGCTTGTGGAGAACATAATTAGCATTCTTGGAACCAGAATGTTCAAAAGATACGTTTTATCAAACATCTTGCTCAGCATCTATAGGTCACCATTTAGATTTTAGAATGAGCACCTAGTAATTCCTATTGTGAGGAAGCCTTATGCCTGAAAAAAGGCTGTGTGGATTATAAATAATGTCCCCGAATTGGGTTGTTAGTAAAGAATTTCAATATCTAATAAGTTAATTGACCTATAGGCCTCAAGTCTTTCAAGAAATTTACGAATATGTGGATAAAATGGTCAGTGTATTTTCTATCAGTATATCTATTGAGTTTTTATGTTATTTAATTGATGTGAAACTTTGCATATTAATGTGCATGATAACTGGTAGAACATTTGGTTTTCTCAAATCATAGACTGCGTACCTTGATTGACTTGTTTTGCTGTTAACGCTGGCCGGCCTTTTTAAGTTCTTTCTGTAATTCACCTTTGGTGTTGTTTGCTTGTTTCATATAAAACACCCATTTTATGTCCATACCAAATTCACTAAACCTTGAGGGCCACATTGACGATAAAATCGCCGGATCAGATTGTCTGAACCGGAAGTAAACCTCACTGTCTATCTATGGCATTCTCCTCCGACCAAAAGTCCGGGGAGTCCGGACTCCGTCGGCCTCTCCGAACACCCGCAACCTTCCGTTGCCAGGTTCGTGGCTTCCGTTTTAGTAGTTTAGGTGGCCCGAGGCCTCCTGATTGAACTTCATAGGCAACAACCTTGTCTGTGAAGAATTAGTGAAGTGTAAAGATTTCTTCGATACAGGAAAGCGAAATGAAGCTCATGATAAATTAGTCGAAAAATTACAGGAGGTGGATAATATATATATATATATATATATATATATATATATATATATATATATATATATATATATATATATATATATATGTGTGTGTGTGTGTGTGTGTGTGTGTGTGTGTGTGTGTGTGTATGTATATATTTATGTATGTATTTTTTGTATGGATGTATGTATGTATGTACTATGTTTTGGTTATAATGTTTAAATTATATTGTTATTTTCCATACATGAAATAGAAGTTTATGATATTGTTTTTAATGATATTTAAATTTTCCTCGCAGAAATGAAAAAAAGAAATTTCTTTAACAAAAGTGTCGATAATTGTACTCTAAATAAAAGTAGTTAAAGGCATAGTCTTCTTTAGCGGGCCGTAGACCTACTGCATATCAGACTCTACTTGTATGCTACTAGATCTATACAGAAATGTTGTGTATTCAACATTGTTACGTTTTTGCTCGTTGAAAAACTTGAACAATTGCTTTACATGTCTCTGAGATGATGTGCCCAAAGGAACGACTTGTGGCGAGACAGCGAAGTGTGGCCAACAACCTCTCGTATAGTGATATGTTGGTTGTCTCGTACAAGTGTGTATCTTTTTTTTTTCTACAATAGGGGAGGCAGTACAAAATAATTCCATGTAGATCTTCTCGTCGATTCTCGGGTAATTGAATCAGTCACCAGTTTCAAGTGTCATTTCATTAAGTAGACAATCGTGAGCTAATTGATTTCTCTTCTTCAACCAAAATTTAATCCAGGTTTTCCTTCTTTGCTGGGGTTTCCCAATTTCACTCGCAACGTATACTACAGTGACTGCTCCAAAGAACGCAGTCTATAGCGTCATCACTGAGCGGACCGGCCATGTCTTCACTCTACCTAGTTTCGGCAAACTGAAGTAAATCTGAATGTGGATGGGCAACGCGGATACAGGCGTTAGAACGCCCTCCAAGGAATAACTTCCACCCAGTGGGAACTAAATATGATAAGTGCTTGATCTGACTAGGTTCAGCCCTGTGCCGTTTGAATTTGGGTAACAGTCACCTAATGTACTCAGCCATAAAGAGATAGCTGTATAGTACTTGCAAAGTCTTATTACCCAAATTCCATACCGGGTAGATGTAGGTCCGAATGCTCGTCAGATAGGATCACTGGTTATATATAATCCCCTTTAGGCGTGAGTTCTTCCTTAATGCAGGATGAATCCTGTATTTAAGCATTATTTATGGTTCAGTTATTTATGGTTGAGTATATATATATACATATATATATATATATATATATATATATATATATATATATATATATATATATATATATAAAGAGAAAATGTCTATTTGTTTGTTTGTTTGTATGAACACTATACACATCCACATTTCTTGACCGATTTTCATGAGATTTTTAGATATAAGTCAATATCAAACCTGAAAGGTCATGGTGAAAACGGAATAAAAATCGGACCATCGGTTGGGTAAGGGTGGGTTTGGGAAGGGGGTGAAATGGAAAATTGCAGAAAACGAGATATGTGTCTAATCCATAGTTTTCGAGGTCACTGAGAATATTGACACTCCTGATGCCCTCTAAGTCCAAGTTCATCCTTGATAGGCTGGGGAATGAGAAGGGGTAGGAGGGGGTGACATGTAAAAATAATATAAAGATACAGATATTAGCTCTAATCCATAGTTTTTGAGGTCAGTGAGATGAATAATGACATTCTCAATGCCCTTCAATTCCAAGTTCAGTCCTGATAAGGAAGGGCGGGGTGGGGGGAGGGGGGTGTCGTGAGAAGAGGTAGGAAGGTGGTGACATTTAAAAAGAACCGAAAACTACAGATATTAGTGTATAATCCATAGTATTCGAGGTCGCTGCGATGAATAGAGACACTCCCGATGCACTTCAAGTCTAAGTTCAGCCCAGATAGGAAGACTGTGGGTGAGATGTAGATTATGGGCAATGTAACTGAAGCAACTATCTTAACAGGAATGTGAGAGAGAGAGAGAGAGAGAGAGAGAGAGAGAGAGAGAGAGTATCGGTTGTCATTCAGAGATTACCCAGTCAGTGCAATCCACACACACACACACACACACACACACACACACACACATATATATATATATATATATATATATATATATAGAGAGAGAGAGAGAGAGAGAGATGAATGAGAGAGAGAGAGAGAGAGAGAGAGAGACATACATATATGTATGTATAACTAAATCATGAAAACATGGAACGTGATGAATATATAAATAAAGAAAAAATCCACGAAGGAAAGAGAAGCGATAGAGTTCTGCAGGGCCCATGCCCGTGTGTGTGTGTGTGTGTGTGAGAGAGAGAGAGAGGGTCCTTTTGTGTTTGTGTGCACGTATGACAGAGCTAAAGCAACCCAAGCAAAAGAAAACGAGGAAGATAACGCCCATCATTGGGCGGTGAAAAGAGCCGGGGATGCTGGCTTTCACTGAGAGATCTAATCATTTATAGCAGCATCACGCCCCTCATTGAGGCAGCCAATTTGACAACTAATCAGCGTACTTATCGCCCGGCACCGTGATCTGTGTGTCTGATGATAATTTTGCTATTGCTGCCGACATCGAGGCACCTTTTTTCCTCCTCCTCCTCCCCTCCCCTCCCCTCCCCTCTCTCTCTATCTCTCCTCTCTCTTCTCTCTCTCTCTCTCTCTCTCACTTAGGTACGAATTTGTCTATTTGAAATCTTTTCAGTTTTATCTCTCTTTCTCTCATATACACATACACACGCGCATACACTCGAGTGTTCATATGTTCAATTGATTTGATTATGGTCTCTCTCTCTCTCTTTCTCTTTCTCTCTCTCTTTATTAATGTTTTTCCATTTAATTACTCAGCATTACCCTCCGGTCTCTCTCACTCTTTCTCTTTCTTATAGCTAAATTTACCATCCAACTCTCTCTCTCTCTCTCTCTCTCTCTCTCTCTCTAGCAATGTTTCTCATTTATTTACTCAGCTTTACCATCCGGCCTCTCTCTCTCTCTCTCTCTCTCTCTCTCTCTCTCTCTCTCTCTCTCTCTCTCTCTCTTATAGCTAAATTTACCATGCAACCCCCTTTCTCTCTCTCTCTCTCTTATACAGTCTTCGCTCCCCCTTCCCACGTATTCCATCATCACCCCCTCCCTCACCCCTTTCCCCCCTTCTCCAAGTCCTGCTTCCTCCATTCTCCTAAGGGATCAAGGGAAGATCTGCCAGAACGACCAACAACGCTGGGCTCATTTCATAAAAATGGTTCCCTTTTTTTAACTCATTTTGCCTGTAATCGTGTTTCATTTTTTCCACTTTTATTTTCCTGCCTCCTTATCTTCCTACTTCTCTCTCCTTTCTTTCTTTCTCCTCAACAACCACACCTCCCGGAAGCCCTCAACAACCATTTTTTTTTTTTATGGCCAGAACTTTTCAAACAAGATTTTTGTTCTCGTAATGACTACTCACCAAAGATATGAAAAAAAGCTTTAGAGGAATCCGAACTGATAATGGAACGTTTGATTGGAGGCGCTGCTTACTAGAATGTGGCCACGAGAATATGGAAAGACTCGGATTTTTTTTTCATCTTCGTATTACTCTACGCTCATAGTTACTCATTTTTATAGGCACGAGTTTAGACTTACACACACACACACACACACACACATATCTGTTATTTGTTATTTGGTACATATTTTTGATAGTATAGTCTTCCATCGTCTTATTATGTTGATTTTTACCCATTCTTCTCTGTGTTCTACGAATGTTTATATGTGTCTACATATATATGTGTATATGTATGTATGTATGTATATGCGAGTGTGTGTAGCTATTTATAAGAAAGAGAGAAAGAGAGCAAAACTTTTTGTAATGACCCAAAAGGATTATATTTCAATAATGCGCGACCTTGACCTCGCAGGGGCCACCTCTAGCATCGCTGATGGAATATTTTATCCGCAGAATTATTTATGAAAATTCGACGAGTAAGAACACAGTACACGAAATGATTTATGCCTCATTAATAAAGAAGACAGGGGGTCACCCACGAACCCCAATTACCTCATAATTGCCAAAGAAAATACATATATTTCAACGCTGGGCGATCGGAGCAAAATCTTGTTAGATGGCCGTCGAAATTGAATGATAATTAAGACCTATTGATTCCTGGGGTATAGCACTGAGCTCATTACCTGATTTTTTACGTAATCTCAGTGTTGAGTGGAAAGAGAAATTCCATCAGTGAAGAATTTTTTTCTGAGGTCCTTTTGTTTGTTTTTAGAAAATACAGGTACAATAGTACTCCACACCGACAACGCACACACATTATATATATAGTACATATATATATATATAAATATATATATATATATATATATATAATATATATATATATATATATTAATATAATATATATACTATATATAGATATCTATAGCTATATATATATAAGTATATATATATATATAATCTTCATGTGTGTGTGTGTGTGTAGGCTTTCTTTCTCCTTCCCCAGAAGTCTCATCTTCTCGGAAACAAGATAATAAAGAATCAGGCTTTTAGATGAGCTTGAAATTATAACTTTTAGTCTCTAGAAGGAAATTCGGGCAATTTTAGCAGAAGTTTATAAAACCCTGAGACTTGTCAGAACTTGAATTGAAGTTAAGCTTGTTACCGGAAAGAGGTCGCGTGGACAATTTTTTTTTATCTTATTTTTTCTGTTTATTTTTAGTTCGAACTCTTTTTGGCTTAGTTAAGCTGTGTTTTGCTCGTCATTAATCGTATGCTTAAAATGTTTTTCATGTTGCTTGAGGTTGTTCTTTGAAACTTTGCTTTTCATTCGGCATCCTAATGAGTATTTTTTTATTTATTTATTTATTTTTAAAGAATACAGCTTGTGATCACTCATGCTCATTCATTCGCGTTTCACTGGACAAAAATTAATATTGACTCATTTCTCTGTCTCTCAGGACTCTTTGGTTTATGAAGAATGTGTTACGTGTTCTCAACCTTAAATATTTTCATCTTCGAATTGTTTCTAAAGATGATTTTGTTTCTGTTAACCATTTATTTTCTAGATATCAACCTTTAAATGATTGCTTTTTTATGATATATAATTTTTTCTGCAGGATTTATTGCTTTAAATGACTTTTGAGTAGACAGGTACTTGTATTCTTTTTCTCTTCATTTTTGCATCAGTGTTTTCCTTGACTTTAGAATGTTTTGTTACTTTGTGTAAACGGAAATATTTCGAAGTTAGATTAATACTTTTATGTTTCACTCCTAACTTACTTTAATATTGTATTATCAAAAGCAATTTTTCAAGCATTTTTCCACGTAATTATCATATTTGTTTCAGATTTCATATATATATATATATATAATATAGTATATATAGTATATATATACTATATATATTATATATATATATATTCTTATATATATATATATATATATATAGTATATAAATATATATATATATATATAATCACTCGAAACGGCTATTCCGTTTGATTGGTCTTACTTTATTTGTCATTCCTGTAACAAAGTGAATCTTGTTTGTACTAGTGCTTATTATAATATATGATAGGTTTTTTTCTTGATTTACATAGAAAAAATTCCCATCCAAAGACGTTTCGTTGTATGCAATTTATAGCAAGCAGTTTTTTCCATATGTAAAATCAAGAAAAGCGTACCAAATAAAATGAAATATAAAATTAATTGAATAACAACTTAGAAACATCAATTCATTTGTTAGTAACGTGGCACCTACATGCACACACACATTTTATATATATTATATATATATGATATATATATAATATATATATATATATATATATGTGTGTGTGTGTGGTGTGTGTCTGTGTCTGTGTGTGTTTGCAAATGAATTGGTGTTTCTAAGTTGTTATTCAATTAATTTTATATTTCATTTTATTTGGCAAGTAAGACGTCCTTAGAAGATGACACCTTAATAGCTCCATGACCTACAGTGAGGCCTTCATTACCGCCTCCCCCCTCCTCCCCCCCTCCCCCCCTTCTTCCTACGCCGCTCACCAGCGTAAGGATCTGGTTACCCATCCCCTTCCCCTCCCCCCCACCCCCTCCCCCCCATCTCTTTCATTTTCCCGGTCGAGCTGCTTAAAAATCGCCGCCGAGAGCGTTAATGAGACTGAAGGTGTCGTTAACAGTATAAATAGCGGCTTGTTTAAGCTCCGGCGGTGGTGCTTTGGCTCTGATGGATGTAATAGATCTTTTCTATTGGGTGGAATTTCTGTCCCTTGGGAATCGGGAGGAATTCCTGTATTGGTTTAGAATTCTAAATTCTGTCTCAGGTTAATCAGTCCTTTTCCGTATCTTTTCTCACCCACTCGATCTTTTTTTTTCTTTTTAATTCTCTATTTAAAAAGCGTCCCCACCTCTCTCTCTCTCTCTCTCTCTCTCTCTCTCCTTAACAGTTGCCTTTCCATTGCACCTCCTTCACGTTACACTTTTAATGAGGCGAGTTTTATCTTTATAGGTTTTATTATTATTATTTATTATTATTATTATTATTCCTGTGTTGTAGAATTTTAGAGTAGAAAGGTAGAAATATTTTTTACTTTGTTACTGAACTATTCTGTAGGCCTTTTTGTAATGAACGGTATGAAACTCTCTCTCTCTCTCTCTCTCTCTCTCTTTCTCTCTCTCTCTCTCTCTCTCTCTCTCTCTGTGTGTGTGTGTGTGTGTGTGCCTAACAAGGCTTCATAATCTGCTGAATATCTCCTTCCTTAATGTCCTCATTACTTCTTTTTTTTCGCTTTATTCCGTGGATTCATATTTATTCTTCTCCTTCTTCTCCTTAAGTTTATTTTATCTGTTTTGTTTTAACCAAACTTTTAATGTATGAACTTGACCAATTTAGACTTTTCCCCACTCAAGTTTCTTTCGTCGAGACTGTCTTAGTTTTTAACCAATGACCATTTTACGGACGCCGTGTGAAAATCGTTATATCTTTCTCTTGCTCGCATCGTGTGTGAAATCAGGCATTGTCTTCCCTCTGGTGTAATTAGCCGTAGCTCTCCCTCGCTCCCTATAAACTCAATTGACCTGACAGAGCTAAACGAAAGTGGAACAAAAGTTGAATTTAAAAAGATGGAATGGAACGAAACTGCTGCTGCGTTTTTTGGTGGTTCCCTTGTACATACGTGCTGAGTTCCCATACAATGCCGTATTCTCATTGTAGTCAGCAGCCAGTCAGCCGGTTAGTACCTCAGTCAAACTCTTGGCATGAGATTGTGAGGTTACGTGCGTTAACGGATGATGGGGTTGGGAAAGGATGAAGATTTTAGAATATGGGTTTGGATGAGAATTTATTAGATGTCGAGGTTTCGAGGTTTACATGAGTTCAGGCAAAGCTGCTGAGGCTTTGGGCTGGATGAGGGTAGGGTCGGTTAGTTGGTTTAAGTTAAGTTTGGAAAGTTGCGGGAGGAGGAAGATAGAATTCCGGGAGGCTCATGATAGAAGTAAATGTTGTTGAAAAGGACGGGGGTTGAGAGAAGTTCATGTTAGGAGAGAATGAGATTGAAAAAGGGTAGAAGTAAGATGACTTCAGTACCTTCATTGAGTGCAGTATATTATATACTGTACATTGTTTAGAACAAAGTTTTTCAGTGAACAAGTGCGAAATGGAGAATTTCTTTCCTTAACCTTCATGGCTGTAATACTCTTACTGTGAATAACTGCAAAAAGTTTAGTGATGTGAAATAATTTACAAAATTTAGTTTTCTCTGGTGCAGTATAAACTGCAAAAGCTCTTTACAAATTGTAAAAATAAATTTTTTTTATTTAAAAACCTACAGAACCAGAAGTAATTGACCCGGAAGTAAGATTTTCCTTTTTAATTAAAAGAAAACTGCAAATTTATCTAATATAGAATAAAAAAGGCAGGATTCCAGAATGGAGACAGTATGCAAAATTAATAACAAACGTCTCAGTATCCATAGTGGGGGGAGTGTTTGGTCCTGTGCTGCACCTGCTGTGGAATGTTGTAGGCTTCCTCCGCTGGTGACTTGAGTATTCCATAGGGGAAAATGCCTTCCGTGTCCTTCAGAGGCGAATTTTCCTGCGGTGAATTTATCCATAATTCCTATGGAATGAAAAACCATATGTGTGATTTTGGTTGAAATATGCTATGTATACCCACGGTGAAATTTTTTCAAGTTTTTCCTGTGATTAACTCTCCCATTCGGCAAATCCCATTACAGCCTTTGTAAAAGTCACAGAAAGTTAGTATTGTTAGGAAATTACCTAATGATTCCAGTTTGCAAGAAGAGAAAGATTTTGTTTTTCAACTAAGCCAAGTTCTTACGCAAGGTATTTCTAATTAGACGAAAAACCTAAGTATCACCAGAGCCAGAGAGGCTAGCTGGTGGCTTTTTTTTCTTTCCCCTTGTAAATCCCTTGTAGAGGAGAGCAGCCCCCAGACTATCTACCTTAACTACATCCAATTACCATATCTGAGAAATATCATCTCGTTTGTATTCAACTGTTTAGAGCGTCGTTGTTTTTTTTCCTTTTTCTTTTTTTTTATCTTAACTAATTTTGTTTTCTTTTTTTTTAGGTTCTTCCCTTTTATTTTCGGTAATGGGTTCCTCTGCCTGCCTGCTTCTCATTTATTCTCTTTTGGCTCTTCGTGAATATTTTTTCCCGATTCGTTTATGTTTTTTCCCTATTTCGTTAATCAGTTTGAGCATTTTGTTTTACCACGACCTATTGTCGTGTGTTTTTCCTTTAATTATAGTTTTTTTTTTCCTTATTTTCTCGATCGTGTTCTGAGGTTGTTTCGTAACATCTCGAGTGTTGTTCTTCTTAATTTATAACTTAAATATTTTTGTGTCCCTTTCTTTATTTTCTTAATTAGTTTCTGGATCGCTAGTTTTTTTTTTTCTTTTTCTCGTCACCTTCCAGTGGGAATTTCTTTTAATCCTCCCTTTTCTTCTCGTTACTCCTTCCAGTGGAAAATTTCTTTTAATCTTCCCATTTCTTCTCGTTATTGAGCGTCATTAAGTTTTCTTATTTTCTTCCGTTAACATATTTCGTAATAATATTAAGGATTCTCTCTCTCTCTCTCTCTCTCTCTCTCTCTCTCTCTCTCTCTCTCTCTCTCTCTCTCTCATGGCTTATTAACTTTACTACTTCAGTGTAATACCGGTATCTTTAACCTTTTGAGTAAGCGTGCACACGCTCGTGCGCGCACACAAATGTTAATTTATATTTCAATGGGCCTGCGTATTTATTCTCATAAGCATAACATATTAACCTATAAATTGGTACTACAGTTTTAAATGCATGCTTACACCCGCCCCCCGCTCGATCACCACATGTATGTATGTATGTATGTATGTATATATATTATATATATATATATATATATATATATATATATATATTATATATATATATATATATTATGATATATATATATATATGTCTATGTAACATACATATATATATATATATATATATATATATATATATATATAAAATGTCTATGTATACATATATATATATATATTATATAATATATATATATATTAGATAATATATATATATATATATATGTATATATATATAATATATATATGATATATATATATATATTATAATATTATATATATATATATCACCATATATATGTGTGTGTGTGTGTGGTGTGTATATATATATATATATATATATATATATATATATATATATATATATATATATTATATATATATATATACACACACACACACACACATATATATCTCCCGAATTCGTACATTTTTTGGTAGTACTTGTTCTTTGAGGCATTCTTCTTAAAAGTGTTTTTGATTTTTCAGCCGGTATAGTCTGATCAGTTCCTTCTCAAACTTGCGACAAACTGGCTTGACTTCTGGAAGTGAGTGAAGAATCGTGGAAAGGCGGTTGAATTCCATAATGGGCTGAAAATGACTGGTAAAAATGTTCTGTTACAACAGAATTCCATCTAATAAAAGGAGCCCATAGAAACACCCAAAATATAGAGAGAAAGTAATATATTTCAGAGACTGCTGTCTCCCTCTTCAGGTGATGAATATATATATATATATATATATATATATATATATATATATATCATATATATATATATATATATATATATATATATATATATATATATATATAATTGTGTGTGTGCACGCGCGTGTGTAGTGGAAAATTAAACCTCTCTGAATAGCTCAGATGAATCTACATTATACCCGAGAAGAAAAAGGATTGATTTGAATACGGAAGGCAGGTGTGGGACTTCTTGCTCCTTTCTCTCTCTCATTATGCAAATGATGAGTTACTTGGGAGTTGAATTTTTTCTTTCTCTCCTTTTTTTTTTTTTTTTTTTTTTTTTTTTTTTTTTGGGGGGGGGGGGGTTTTTTTTTTTTTTTTTTTTTTTTTTTTTTTTTTATTTTTTGTTTTTTTTTTGAGATTTTGGAGGCCTTTTGTGGTGGTCCCCATTTTAGACATTCCGAAGCCATTTGTGATATGACAGAAGAGGCTGAGATCAAACGTTCCTCCTCCGGTCTGGATTCACCCTCCCTCTCTCTTGTCTGAACTTCCAACTTTTGTTAAAAAAAAAAAAAAATCCCGTTTTATTTTGTTACGTTTTCTTCCAGCGCGATGGGATCAAGTACTTGAATTCATTAGAGCTTACTGGGTAAAGGTTGATGGGCTTGAAGTTGAAGAGTCAATTTATGCGTTTCGTTTCGCATCAATTTGTGGGACAGTTTCTGTCTGGGGTCACGTTTCAATTTATGTTGTAAATGGCATTAGAAGACGACTGTCCTTTGCATGGAGTCTTCCTGGAGGTGGTTGTCCTGTATACGCCTGGAAACGGGGAAAATGTCCATTATTGTTATTGTTTACCTTGTACTGAAAATTACGTAATCACCGTTTTATAATTATTAAGGTCTTACAGGTGATCTAACACGAAGTCAAAAGTATATTCTTATCCAATGACCCAGATGAATCATAATTCCCGAGCTTGATCGGGACCAAATGTAGTTTCTATACCTAACTGAGGTCAGAGAGATCTGTGAAGTAAATTTACTACAACTACAAACTTAGCCAAACAAGAAGGCAATATAATGAAGAAAAGCAATTAACAGGCACAGAAATAATTCCTGATTACACTTTTATCATAATCCGAGATCAAATTCGTCTGATGTTACCGAAACAAAATTAAAAATAATGAATTTTCTTATCTCATTTATTTTAATAAGATATA